>NC_052504.1:16025999-16193220 GCF_014356525.2 Nilaparvata lugens
ACTAAGTATCAATAACTTAATAATTTAAAATCAATGTCTGTGGAATCATAAGTTTTAAAAAATTAACATCAACTCTCCTTAAATTGAATATTTCTTCAAAAATGAAAAAAGTTGTCATTGTTACTTCGCCAGTCAAACTGTAGAACCTATTACAAAATAATGATTATACTGTATTATAATTCAAAGAAAATTTAATTCTATAGTTATTTCATGTTTCGGAAAATATAGTAATAATATTGAGTGCCCAAACTGATACGGTATATTACAGAAACATTGGTAGGCCCAATTGAGCAGCAGGTGAGCATAAGGAAAAAATATTATTTCTATATCTTGGTTGGAAGGATCTCAATTTTATTCAAATAGATTATTTTCTATATCTTGGTTGGAAGGATCTCAATTTTATTCAAATACTACCTATAACTTCTTCGAGAATGAGAATTTTTTCTATACTAACTTACTAAAAAGAAGCAACACAATTGAATAGCATTTCAATTCTATTGTTTGTTTTCATTGTACCAGCAACTAAAACTAGTATTTATTACAATTTAGAAAATAATGGCACTAGAATTAAAATAACATTTAAACCAAAAATGCAATGGAATACGCTGTATGGTACATATTACCATAGTATATACAATTTAGATAGGTAATGATATTAGATAAATTGGTTATTCTCTGTTATCACATAGTCAGCTAATAATGATATTTCAATTTTCAACTACAGGCCTACAACTGAATTAGATTGGGAAGAGGATTTAGTATATGAATACCTTAGTGATGTATTTATTAGAGGAGTGTTGGGTGGAGATGTGTCCATCTCTAGAACGGAACTTCTTCGATGCTCTTCTCTGGCCCGACGTGCTATTTCCCTAATCTGTTGTTCAGCTTCTTTGGCTCTTCTCTCTAAAAACAAAAAAGTATTTAAATTTGAAGCATTTATTTCAATAAAGTCACTGACTGTTCTTAGTTCGATTATTTGGATCTCAAAAACACTAACACTGTGCGTGTACCGTTACTGTTAACAAAACTCATACTACACTTCAACTACCGTACAAAAACTCTTCAACAAAACTCATAATATGGTCTTAAAATATTTGCATTTTATGACACTATTTGAGAAAAATATTTATTTATTCATTTACATTACAATAATAATTGTAAAATCTCTTTTGGTTACTTAAATCCTCATATTTAGCACAGCCACATATGAGGATTTAAGTAACCAAAAGAGATTTTAGATTTAAGGTTCGACGAGCATGAGGATTCTTTATTGATTCGTACAATAAGTACATCATTAAAATGATAAAGAGAGAAAAAATAAGGTAACCTTGTGCTATTCATTTCCCAAATTTAGATAAGGTTACACATATATAGTCCGAAATAGGTTAGGTCCTGTTGCTGTTCACTTCACAAAATTGTTATCCTTATTTATTTTCACAAAGTAGATTTTTAAATTTAGATGCTTCTAAAACATCTGAAAATTTTGATTGAAACCGGTGTTATCAAAACGTACGGTACTGAAGAGTGTCCCAAAAGAACGCAACATTTTGATTGTTAATAGAATCATAATCTAATTGTAATTTTACGATATTTCTAATTACAAAGGAAAGTGAATTGTAATTAACAGCAAAAAACGAACTTTCCATTGTAATCAAAAATATTAAATACCACTTAAACTTCTAAATAACAAAACCATCCTCCATATTATGTAGGCGTATTGCAATAATTAGCAAACCACCCTGAAAAAATCACTCAAGTAAAAATATTTAACAAAATTTCAATTGAATCTGTAAATATATTTTACCCTGCTCCCTCCATAGCTGCTCTTGCTTGAATTCTGCCTCCTCGGCTTCTTTGACGGCTTCCATCTTTTTTTTCTGAATCTTCTTGAAAATTTCAGAAGTTCTTTCTTCCATAACCCTCTTCTCCCACATGGCGACCCTTTGTGATACATTGTGAGGCTGAAAACAGAACAAACATTTCAGCAAAATATTCAGAAAATGAAGTCCATGTTACTAGGGCAATTATTAAATTTAATAAAACATTATTCCTATAGATCTATATCGATTTAATGGTTCATTAGTTTTAATAAGTGTCCTAGAATAAGAAACAGGACATGAATCACTCAAAAATAAGCATGAATCATTCATCAGACGTGTTTGAATAGTATGAAAAATTGAGAAAAACAAATAATATCAGGAATTTTACATGTCATCAGAGATTTGTAGGTTTACTTTTTGAAGATTAGAACAAATAAACTAATAAAACTTATAGATTAGTGCTCCTCTTTAATAATCGTGCTCCTCTATCTTACAGCTTTTGAATTACAAATAATTATTATTTAAGAATCTCTTATCTGAGGTCCATGGAATGAGAGCATTCACTTTAGCTTCGATTTACTCTGTTTTTGAATAAAATGCCATTTACATCATATTTCAATGTTGAGAAAATAAATTATTAATTACCATCCTTACAAGAGCTTTTTATACTTTTGAATGACGACCTTCGCAGTCTATACTTGTGATATGAATGTAGTAAGTTATGTAACGAAATTTAAAGTTAATGCAATATTTTTATGAATACAGTCCATTCAAATGAATTAATTAAATGAATACAAGCCCATTAAAGTTTACTAACTCCATTGCTAATCTTGAAACAAATATAAGTTTATGTTTTGCATTTTCTTATCATTGAAATTTAGGAAAATTTGAAATCTAAAGAAAAGCCAGTATTTCACCTTGTTTAATGAGATCTCTTGTAAGGCATCCCGCCTGGAATCGTTGATGAGTTGAGTTGACACGATGGGCGTTGCAGGTATTTTGTTGTGCAACTTCAGTTCGTCCACCGAGCAGTAGATGTCTTCAGTTCCCTCTATCGTTCCTATTTCATTTTGGCCACTGATCTCTAGCAACTCTGTCAGTTCAGCCTCAACAGAAAGTCTGCAAACATATGAAAGAAAATTAACAATCCACTTTGTTATACTCTGTGGAAGCAATTATTATCGAACTAGCAGGTAACCCGTGCTCCGCAAAGGCCTAATTGAAAACTTGACCTACTGGAATCTTGAAGAGTTTAGAATAGGCCTATAACCATCCTCGGTTAATTAAGAATCTATGAGGCGATTGCAGAGATCGGGATTATCTCTTACGCTCGGCTAAAAACCGGGTTTTGAGCCGCGGATCAAAAATCGGTTTGCTGAGTTCGGGATTAGCCACGCTCGGGCGCAAAAGTTGGCCGACAGGCAATTATCGCAGGGAAAAACCGGCGGTCTAAAAATCGGTTTGCTGAGATCCAGTCTAGTGAGATCAGTCGGTGGATTGCTGAGTTCAAGCGTAGATCAACTCGAGTTTAAAAGATAATCTCGGTGGATTGCTGAGATCGGGATCAGGCTAAAATGAGATAATCTCAGGAGCAAAAATGGTGATTTTAGACTCCAACTTAGACCTGCTAGGAGGCAGGTTTAAGTTCGGGATTAAGCTATTAACTCGCTATTCTTTTGATTTTATTAAAAACCAGTGTCAAATTGGGGTTTGTCTTTGAATTCTGAACAATTTCATTACCCACAAAGTCATATTTAAAATGTTTTTCCACTGATGTTTAAAATATCATAACATAAGAAAGTGAAAATGAAAACACCTTCAAACAACAAGAAAATTCTATACCTCTCACTAAAAGGGGGTCCGGGGGGCCTCCCCCGGAAAATTTCAGAAAAATACCTTCAATTTGGTGTGATTTCAAGCAATTTCTACTTTCAAAACTACATCCCAATAATGAAGTTTCTTTATGTTCAGTGGGCTAATAATTATTTAATTTTTTATAGATAATAATATATCATAGGCCTATGATATTTCAGTTCATATAACAAATAGAATGGAAATATAATTTTATTAGTCATTCAATTATTGTTTCAAAGATCCATGTTAATCAGCTCAGTAGCTCAGACATGATGATGCGTCATTCGTAAATTTTCTATCCCGTACGTGTAACAGCCAATTCTTTCCTTTATTGTATTGTAGATGTATTATCGAATATACAATAGTTTCATTTTTCAGATTGTTGATTCAGTACCGTACAAGTAATTATACTTGAATTAATAATCAATTGAACCATATGCTGTTCTTTATTTGTTAATTTATATTAACAAATAGATAAATACATAAATTATTTGTTAATTTATATTATTCTCTATTTGTTAATTTGAACAATAATTGACATTATATAATTTAAACTTTGGTTCCAATACAAGATTCCCATTTATTTGTATACGGTAGCCAAGAAATCTATATTGACCATATATTTATTAACGATTGTTAAAAAAGAACACAAAGCCAAGTTCGGTGGCAACAACCAAACATTACTTTATTGATTCATACAATAAGTACATCATCAAAATGATAGGGAAAGAAAAAATAAGGTAACCTTGTGCTATTCCGCTTCCAAATTTAGATAAGGTTACACATGGTCCGAAATAGGTTAAATGTTTTACTAAAAATGTTTTGATTTGTTCCACTACCTAGTACCATATTATGTTGCTGTACATTCGAATATGGGGTACTGTTTGAAAAACACTAATCTGAGGATGATGGCCACATGAGTTCTAGACTTGTGCGTGGGAATGAGACGGATGATTATGAGAGATTAGTGGACAGCTTCAGGTGGGTTCCAATCCACCGGAAAGCTATTTTTGAACTTATAAATGGTATTTGGAGGAGTTCGGCTCTTCAAATGGTCACCCTTACAACGGGTGTAGCAGGCGCATGGAGTTCAATTTATCTTATCGATGGCTTATCAGCGCGACCACTTCACAGTTAAAATTTACGTCTGTAAGTTACTTTACGTACAAAGTAGTTACTTTGTGATACAGGTCTTGTTGTAAAATCAAGTAATTGAATGAATATTTTTGGACCTACCTGAGTTGTTCAGCTTCTTTTTCGGCCTGTGTTCGTGCAGCTTCCCTAGCTTCTTCCTCCAATATCTGATCTATGCTTTTGTCGTCCTTGTGCTCTCCCATCACCCACGTCCATGGATTTCCATCTGCACCCATCAGGAATTGTACTCTTCTTCCCCCACCACGATCTGAAATTTCAATTCAATTTTCTCAAAATGAAAATCACTTGACAGGGTGACATACGTGACATACAAAATATAATATCCTTCATTATTTTTTCTAAACAAATGACAGCCAATGTAAACGTTGTACTGGGCCAAATAAAATGTGGTTTATACCAAAATAGAAGTTAACACCCCTTATGTGTAAGGTTTCATTTTAGACTTTCTCACCTGTTGAATATGGGCCAAAATATCTGAGGCCCGGTTGCACAAAATCCAGATTGAGTTTTAATCTTGATTAAATCAACGAGAACCAATCAGAGAAGGTTTTTGAGAAGAAGGCTTCTTATGATTGGTTCTTGTGGCATTAAATCGGGATTAAAAGTTAACATACTTTTGTGCAACCGGGTGTAAATAAGAGAAAATAAACCATTGACTTTTGTATAGGCTTTTTGACAGAACTGGACTTGATTGTTGAATAGATTATTTAATAAGGCGGCGGAATATACAAACACCGCAAATGACGCTGTGTGGTGTCAGTTTATACCGACTAATTATCATATAATTAGGCTACTTATTGGACTAATTACTTGTTTATTAATAATTTTAATTAATTTTTAATTTTAATTGGAAATTATTAATTGAATTATTGAGTTTATTTAATTAATTTTCTATTAAGACTAAAAATCAAATAATTACAAATACATATGCATCAACCGATCATTGGCGTAGAAAGAACTAAAACTCTGGGACACCGAGGGTCCTCCAAAGAGATTTTCGGCAATATTTTAAAAATACCTTTCATTTTAAGGTTTAATTTCACGCAATACATATTTCAAAGACTTATGAGTTATTTCATTTTGTGTTTTTTCTTGTAAGTTTATTTTGATTTATTATCGCACAATATTAGAGTCAGTTTTCATTCTTTAAATAAATAGTCAACAGGAAATAATCTCATCACAAAAGCATATGGTATCTTCACTCAACCAACTAATGCGTCAGTTTATTTGTTTTAAAAATGCAAATTGCAATGAGGAAAAACAGTGCACTCACCAATAGATGGAGGTTTGAATGGCTTTTTCTTTTCTTGTTCATCCCACACTTTCCACCGCCTGATTTGTTCCTCTCTCATTCTACAGAACAATGTCTGCTTCTGTGATTCATCCAGCTCTGCCAATAATTCTGGATCAACCCACATGTCACGAAGTATTTGCTGCAACATACTGAAAAGCAGAAGCAAACAATAAGTGAACTTGCTTGAAAAGGAAATCCATCAAACACACATTTTCCTGCAGTACGGTAACACTGTTAGCTGGGAAACATAATAATTAATATTATCCAAATTTTGATAGAGTGAATAATATACCAGAATAAAACAAATAAATACCAAAACAACATACAAAATAATATACCAAAATAAGACAAATGATGACATACTAGCCTATATAAACTTTCTTGGATACCGCATCCAACCATTGTATATGGGAAATTGGAGTAAGAACTCCAATATTTGGTATATTTGGTATTATCGATTATGAATTTGAAAAGAAATGAATATTAAATGAAATGATACAGATGTAGTTTGAATGATATCAAAACTCTTGTTATTGATATCAATTCATTGTATTGATTTCAATGGTTATATTATACTGATACGCTAGATATTTTCATTTGAATTTTAATGCTTTATTACCGTACTATATTTATAAATGTACACAGGTAGGTTTAATTGGGATTTGTTGGTAACTATCCATTCTTGAAAAATTTATGAATGATCCACCAGTAATTCAGATGAAATTATTGAAAAAATGACAGAGCAATTTTACATAGCAGAATAGAGTAGTTGATGAGCTGAACACTTTAACACTGACACCATTGTTCCTAAATTGTCTTTCAAATTATAAGATAGCAAACACTTCATATCCTGGAACACGCCACTATAAAAAACTAGTTTTCATACCATACGGTAGTTTATTCTCATGGACTTAACAAGCGGCTGAAACCCAATCATTATTTTAATGAACGCAATTGGGTGAAATTCTAGTACCAATTTTCTATCTTCAGGTGCTCTTTGCAGACAATCCTTTTCCTCCTCCATTGTTAAATCAAATAACAGCTGTTTGGAAAATGGACAAAGGAAAGGAATCGGACAACGGAGAATGACAACAAATGAGAGGGTTGGCGGCGATCAAGGAAATGGCACAGAAAAGGGAATGAATAGTTTGTAGGTACTTTCTTCTATTATGTGATAATGGACCGGTTCTTGAACAAAGTGCTGCACTTCTAGATGCAAGAAGACGACGATGGGAAGGAGGATTTGAATAGCCTTGACCGACATCCTGACTCCCGACCAAACCTGAACAAGTGCTGGTCGCTGTAGATTCAGATCAAGTCGCGTTCGTCAACTCACTATCAACTACTTAGCTACTATATGTATGTCCAGCACCAGCAATGAACTTGACCATCTGAACAGCATCGATTAGAACAACTCGTTTTTTCTTTCATGATACCTGGCTTGCTTATTAAAATCGTTTTACTTTCAGTGTGGTGAAAACGTGCTCTCTGCAATTTTCTTCTGAAAGACTTTTAGTTGAACCACTGCTGATTTTCGAACAAAAGGAACACGCAACACATCAATATATGTTTATTTCCAGAGTAGAAATTCTTTAATATTTTGTTTACTCCTAATGCTAACTATAATACTTAAACGTTCTAATCCATCAGTTGTTTCTCTGTTAAACTATGGGATTAGATTATGAGTTGTATTTTCTCTCGTGGATTTGAGGTAAAAGTTAATAATTCTTAACTGGTAGAACTGATCATGAGCACCATTATTGTTAAGAGCTAACTTCGCAATATTATCTGAATATTTTGGAACGATAATAGAAAAAAATTATGACTGAAAGCTAGAAGTAGCCTATCAATATTACAGTTGTACAGTATAATAGAATAGAAAATTAGTAAAAAGAGGAATAGAAATGCAAAACAAATTCTCAAATTGAGAGATCTTTTAAGCAAACCTCCAAACGTTGATGAGATCTTCAGTTCAAGAAATTTATATAAAGGTTTAGAAGGAAATGACTTGCAGAAGTCGAGAAAACCGTGAGAAGTGTAGGCACATGACGGAAAATCTGTTTAGGCCTACATTCAATCTGAATACTTCCGTTCTCAATCTGCTTCCAACTTGGATTTTGAAGAAAAATGAATGATGAATATCCGTAGCCTAGATTGGAATTCAAAATATTCTGAAAAGTCACTTATTGAGATTGATGGAATGCACTAATGGCTTATTATAATATGTATTAGAAATAGCACACTCTCATTATTAATTAGAATGGAGATTTCACATCGCGTTACTGAACAAAACATTGACTCCCATGTGAAATTCCCATTTTTCTGATTAAACTATAGTTTTCAAACACAGGTTCATTGGTCAGATTGCTACTGATTAGATGCTAGAAACTGGAAAACTTGTACTTTATTTAGAGGTTGAAAGGAAGTGAACCGAATTCTCATGACGCAGGATAGGGAAGCGTGTAAATTATTATTAACGGCAAGTGAAATTGCGACGGTGGGAAAAGCTAATATATATCATGATAAAAACACCCTATCAATATGTAGTAGGGAAAGGAAGCAAGTAGAGAATCACTGAAGTGAGAAGGTATAAGTAAGTCAAGTGAGAAGGTACACTGTAGCTATAAAAAACTTAGCTGTGCAACATACTAGTTGGGATCATCCTTCATTATAGGATGCTACTTTCCTCAAAGAGATGAGATATGAGTGTCGAGTAATGGTCTCTTTACCGGACATGGCTTTCAGCTCATCAGTTCAGTTACTGCTATCGGTTTATAGTATAGTCGAATTACATTGAAGAATGCTCTCTTAACCAGTCAAGTGTAATTATTTTATCCTAGTAACATGTAAGCAAGATTAGAAAGTTATAATAGATGTGACAGTATGTGCTCTTCAATAGTTTCACCCTTCAGTAGGCAAGCCTGTTTGCAAGGCATTACCCACTCAAATCGGGAGAGCTTATGCTAATTTGTGATTTATCATAGTGACGCGTCAAACATAAAATATGCTAGAGGATAGTCTAGTTTACTAGCATATTTAGAATCCTGTCAAGTAGACATCCCACTAGCATTGTGTAAATTGACTGAAATGACGTATACATTCTTATCAGAGAAAAAATTCGATCCTAGTTGTTGTTGAATATAAAGAATTCTTGATACAACTAACTACGATAGAACAAATTTCTTGTTATATTGAATTCAATTCAGATACTCTAAGGCTAGCTACACCCACACACACACACACACCGATTTTTGGACGTACTATATTTTGCCGTCCTTATATGAATTCTATAAGATTAAACGGAACTCAACAAACATAATCTGTTAAACATCATCTATTCAATCTAATAGAATTTTTGTGATCCTTGAGGTACGTTCTATTGTGGTTTGTAACTGTGTAATGCTAAGTAATTGGCGATTGGAGATGTACCTCAGATAAAATAGATAAAAGACCTCAATAGAAGATGAGAGATAAAGTGCATAGAAGATAGACGCAAAGAATAAGAGAGTTGCAAATGCAAAGAGGTGGATTCTTCAAACGACTATTGTTTCCCAGTTAATTCATCAACACAATGTCTTCCTAGTTACTTCGTCATTATTACAACAGTTTCAATCGAACAATGCACAGCAGTTAACAATTCAGCAACAGCAACAAAGGTAGTCAACTGATAGTCGATTGTAGAGGCATCCCAATTATAGTACAATTTTGCAAAGCTGTTCTTTGA
Organism: Nilaparvata lugens; assembly: GCF_014356525.2. Lineage (NCBI taxonomy): Eukaryota > Metazoa > Arthropoda > Insecta > Hemiptera > Delphacidae > Nilaparvata > Nilaparvata lugens. Next base: position 16,035,847 of record NC_052504.1, read on the forward strand.
TACTGCATTGACGTTTATCTTTTCAAAAATTCAAATCTTCCCTACTTTCAGAACTTGTGCGATAATTGCACTACTCCTGACTTGCAGCATAATGCTAATATCACTATCTGTCAAGCACAAGCACTGCCAAAAGCTACCTTGAAACACTCAACATTTTTCAATTCATTTCATCTCCCTAAATTTAAATTATTTTAAGCTCCCCCCCCCCCAATAATTTCGAGGACGCAGTCTACGTCCATTAATATATTATGTTATTGAAAATTTAAGGATCTGATAACGCTAAAATTAAATAAAAAATTCTACTCTTTTAACTGAACATTTCTTTAAAATAAAACTTAACCATTACTGACTGAAAAAAGGTAACAACATTTTTCAATTCATTTCATCTCCATAATTTATATGATTTTGAGCCCCCCCTCCCCCAAGAATTTCGATCACGCAGTCTGCGACCAAACCCCCCCCTGTGGGCACCTCTGTCTTTGAGATTGGGAAAATGTGGGTATTCAACAAAATTTATTACACTAGAAATAATGAAACCGGGGTATTCATTTGAATATTTTAATTATACCTGTACAATTTTTAATAAATAATAGAAGATATGTCATTAAACTTCCAGTTAATTATTGTTATTTGTATAATTGTATATTGTATACTGTATAATTATTGTTATTGAACTTTCTTTAATCAATAAATAATGTCACAACTCAATTCAATATGAATTGGTCTGCACGACGGCACTAGATATTGAATTAGGACAATAAATTCTTATTTCCTTGCAAAAATAATTGATTAGAATCAATCCTAATTTGGCTAGCTTGAATGATCGAGATATGATTATTCCCTCGAGCAATGTGAATCTTGTCAAAGAGTTTTTATATGGCATGTGAAACTTGTATAATTTACATCTCAAATGGAAACCTAATTTCCTTATTATATCATCACACATCTTTCTTTTCTTTGTATTCCTTTGGATTTTGACGTAGCCTACCTATTCTTCACAGTGAACTGATTTACTTGCAATGTTTCTCACCAACCTTTACTTCATTCATTTCCAGTTCGCTCACGGAGAATGGCGATTTGAGCTTTCTATTTGATTGCGGTCTTTCCCCAGGTAAGCTCACATTAATTATGCTAATTAAATACAAGGGACATGAAAACGTGTATCGATAAACTGGATCGACGAGTTGAACTCTAAACCTTTACGATTTTACGAAACTAGAAGAAATCATCCCAGCACGTCCTTATATACTATTTATGAGTTGGATGAAATGGGTTTTATCATGTTCTATCAAATCTAAGCTTCCACATCAAGGTCTAAATTGTATTTTATCAAGAAAAAATATAGAGTTTAAGCTCTCTGATTTGCCAGTTATAGACTAGTAGCGTGAAGTTGGGAATAGGAATATTATCGTATTGGAATCATGCTAGCGTAAATTCACCATTTTTTGCATAAATTTTGTGTTGAAATAGTCTTGGTGACAAACTTTGAAATGTAGAGATTGAAATTACGCATATAAAATAAGAGTATAAGTAGCATAAATTATCACGTCAAGGCAAAATGAATTTTTTATCGTTTTTTCAAAGAATAGAAAACTTTGAATTGAAGTATACTGTCGATAATGTTCTATCTATTATTATCTAATAAAATAAATAAATATCCCTCTTTTGTGCTGGAAGTCTCAGTCAACATCATCATCATCATGATGCCAATGATTCCATACATGAAATGAAATAGCTGTTTTAAAGCAACTTCAATTATTATTGTATTATTAATTGGAAATATTTCTAGTGATTTCGTATATTGTATTTTGGCGAAATAAAGATTTTGATTTTTGATGAAATTCCGATAATATCCCTGGTAATCAAAGTAGAGAAAAGAAAACTAGAACTATGAAATTCAGTTGTTGATTGGATAGAAGTGACCCAAGTGGAGAACAGTGAGAATGGTTATATGTCTAGCAAGAGTCTAGCAAGACAAGAAAGTGCAAGTGTAACGTGTACAAGGTTGCATTCGATTTCGACTCTTCGCAAAGGCCTGCTTTTTAACGCTAGTTAGACACAAACAGTGAAACCAAATCCAGCATCTAGAATGCAATACGGGAGAGGCCAGTGTCAGATCGTGGGGCGACCGAGCGATTCATTACATCAGCGTTACGTCATCAGCAGACGCGGGTGATGGGGTAGGTGGGTGGGGGTGCCCTACCTACTTCTGGCCACACCAACCCTCACTTCACCAACCACACTCCTCGGTCCACACCTTACGATTTGAAAGGCAACTTTGAAAAATCTAATAATGAATACACAAAAATTAATGTTGTCAACCGTGGATCAACAAAGTGGTTGATAACATCAATTTGTGTATTGAATATGAATATATTGAATATGAACATAATGAATACCCAAATTATTGTTGTCAACCATGGATCAACGAAGTGGTTGATAACATCAATTTGTGTATTCATTCCATTTATGAATAATAGTGGTTGACAACATCAATTTGTGTTTCATTCCTATAGATTAATATTATTTTTTTCAATAATTCATTCCTTATAGATTTTCAAAGTTTCCTTTCAAATCGTAAGGAGTGGACCGAGTCACCGAGGAGTGTGGTTGACAACCTCAATTTTCATAATAATTATTCATTATGGAAAAATACCGCATCACTCACAACACAACCGAACTGTTGACATTTAATCGATTTTCAACTTATTTTTACAGGAGACGGAGACTGATTGTCAATGGAACAAACTCTTCACTATCGGACAGTATTCTTGTTCACCTGAGTATATCAGGTGTGAGAGGATAACTATTGATCTAATAATAGATTCACAGAAAGACAAGAGTAAGTTGAGATAAGTGTAATCAATGAAATCCTTCAGAAAGTCCCCAGGTTAGTGTTATAATTGTTTCTATCACACCTAAAGCTAGTAATGGCTGTTAACGAAGACAACCTCGTTGGGGTTGAAGTTGCAGTATCAAGACATGAGGTATGTTCTTTAAAATTGAAAAGGATTGATTCTTAAAATCCTATTTGTGGGGATGTACAACACAACAATATACTTTATAATGACTATCAAACATGAGAAATAGTGAGATATGGAATTGGGGCAAAATTCTGAAAAATGAGTTTTGAATATTAGGTAGGAGTGTCTTGAATGGTAATGAGTTACGATTGGAATCATTCAAAATCAAAATTAGATTCATCGTGTGTTCCACTCCACTGAAATCATATAAGAAAAAGGCGAAATATTAATTGAACATTGAGGACGAACGCACATATCAGCAGACAGACGGAGTAAGAATCCCTCCCCAGGAGTTCGAATGTTCGAAAAGTCCGTCTGTCTGCCTGCAGACGTGTGATTTTTTCTCCGTCTGCCTGCTGCTGTGTGCGATCGCCTAAAGTTCAAAAATCAGAGAACACCCAGAAAATAAAATCAATAATTATTGATGTCGTTTCCTTGAATAATTCTTCAAAGAACAATTTCCTTTCACTTATTAGAATTGAAATGTATTCAATATATCTATCAATTCAAAATTTAAAATCAGTTAACGGCAGACTAATGAAACGTTGTTTGAGCACGGTATTAGCATTTCTGCAAGGCCAAAATCGATTGCAAATAAAAGCGTAGGAGTTTGCAAGTCTAAAAACTGGGTTGTTGGCATTTGAAAGCTTTCATTATATTCTACAGTGGTTCACGCAGGGAAAAGAAAGTTCATTTTTCTGTAAGCACTGCATTTTTAATATATGCACACCACCTTATGACACCAATCTCTTTTTTGTCACGGAATGACTGAGGAGTGTCCCATCAATCATTCTTTTTGTCAAAATTGTCATCACATATGACAGTGGCTTGAATTTGATAGTTGAAGTATTCCAGAATTATCATGAGTGCAAAACAACTTTCCATTACATTTGAATAATACACTTATTATATTTAGTCAAGTTATATTTATATCATCAAGTAATACAACTCTTACATTTACACTTTCCATCCCATTACATTATATCTACACATTATAAGACTACACAATATTTATTACTAGTGTTCTACTCATTGGAGAGTAGCGAAGAACTGGGAGAAAACTATGACCTTGTATATTGAAAAACGATTATTGAATTTCAACTCCCTCAAAATATTTGAAGATGGCAAACTTTTTCAATTTTCGCCAGGTTTGGAAAAGAACCAAGTGAAGTTCATTAAAAGAGAGAATGCTCGGCTCGAGTGAATTTTGTCAACAGAAGCGTGGGTTCTATCGTGACTTTATAATCGACAAATGAACAGAGAGTGTTCGTACTGTATGTGCATGGTTGTATGATGTAGCCTTGTGCCATTTTACGTCCTTATTGTGGCAGATTTTCACCGACTCACACTCACGCACACAAATCAAACTCTTTCTCTCACACCAATCTATCTCTTTTTCGCAGAATATTACGGTATTCAACTACTTTCAACTGACACACAAAATTTTAAACCCAGAAGAAAACTGTAAATAATACTGTTTACCGTTGAAACTTCACTTGATCTCACTCAAAGGGTGAAGAATGGCCCAAAAAATAGTATGATAATTAAGTTTCTTCATCCTTTCATGCTGCTTAATCACATAATCACAGTAGTCGTTCAATAATAGTACGGCTGAGTAACAAATAAAACAGTTAATGAAACTGTACTGTTTCATAAAAAAGACTAATTACTAAATGAAAGCGAACGAAAACAAGAAGGGTGTTAAGATTTATATTGTGACTTATCACACACAACATGATTCGTAAATTGGTAATTTACAACAAAATAATTGAAAAATATAATTCAGCTAGTAGGCCATTTTATTGTCTTTTTTCTTTAGGGCTACTTTTAATACAAATAAAAATATACATCTCAGTACTTTTTCAAATTATTTTTTAAATAATTTAAAAGGGTACAGAGATTTACATTTTCTTTGTATCATATTCAAAGCTCATGTGTTGAAAATAAGCATTAATATTTTTTTGACAGAGTTCCGCTATCTTGACAACATACAGCAGAAGTTAGACGCCATTATTTCTATTTTAGGAGTCCGATTTCAGAGGGAGTTTTGTCTCACCAGCCACATTTGTCTTTGCAGATGCAGTACTCCTTTCTTGACACTCCTAATGACTAAATGGGTTTCCGAAAACTATTTTCGTTGGAGCATTAAGACTATAGATTCGTTGAAAGGGATTATAAGGAGCAGTAAGTCTACTTTGAAGAAAAAGTGAAGATTTTAAGGGATTCACATTCATATCACACCATACCACCGTAATTTAGCATGACAATTTATTTATTTATAATTTTTACAAAGAAGCACTGATCGGAAGAGAAAAGCTAAGGATACTCCTTGTACTATTTCTCTCCCAAATTTAGATAGGTAACCAATGGTTAACGGCTAACAGTTGAGAGTTCGAACAAAAGGGAGGCTGCTTCTCAAGAGAACGAACAGTAGGAATAATACATGAGTGAAAAGTGGTCACACAGGGAAAAAAGATGGTTCAAATTGTTGTTTGGTTCGTATACTCATGAGTTTCTTCTCATGAGTTTGGCTTCACTTGTTGTTCCCACAGAACTTGACCAACCGCAGGCCGTCCAAAGATGGCGGAGATGCGTGTATGATCGGCTATAGATATACTGTATTTGAAAATTTCTTTAGTGAGTGTGATTGGACATTGGACTGCACTGCTGTATGTACGAGACACAACAAAGACTTAGGCCACTGGACAAGGGCTTTATGCAGCACTTTGTCTCGATCGACATCAGCCACATGCACGCTGATTCGTCACGTCATCATAAGCAGCAGCAGCAGTAGCAGCAGCAGCTCTAGCTGCTTCAGAAGTAACAAGAAAGCAATGAATAAAGCCGGCATAAAAGGCAAGCGTGACCGTATCACCGCAACAAAAGCCATCAGAAATCAACTTTGTCGGCCACTAATCATTTCAACCGCACACTCAAAACTCATTTCTCAAGCCATTGCCCTCGGCTAGGATCACTGGACCTTTAAATATGAAGATTAAGTTCACATGTTTCACAGTCTACCACTTGTTAGGGATCTCTAGTGAGGGAAGCTTTTAAACGTCGATTTTTTAGAGAACCCTTGAGATACGAACAAGGAGAATATAAGTTTATTATTTAATATTACGTGTGATCAAGTAGGCCTATTAGATTGTGTAACAAATTTTTTCAAGGCAAACGCATACTGAGTATTTGAGTGGAGTGTTTTCGAAAGCTAAAGAGATACAGATACTACAGTAACTATATTACCCATTCAAACAAAAAATGTTTTTCTTTCAAATTCAAAAAATCATCTAGTTGATAATAAAAAAAACCAACTGCTTTTGCTTTACCATCAAATGCTGCGCAACAACAATATTACAGTGTTCCCGTCTGGGAACTGGTGGATCGCCCCCTTTTATTACTTTACAAACAGGTCACCAATCATTTATTACAAATGATGGATATCACAGTTCAATCAATTTAATGTTACACCATATTAACCATATTACTATGGGTAATATAGTTACTGTAGTATCTGTAACTTTAGTGTATCTCTTTAGCTTTCGAAAACACTCCACTCAAATACTCAGTATTTGTATTTGTATCTGTAACAGATACCTGTAACCTGAATAATATCAGCTATCGAGTTTTCTATAAATTCAAAACACAAAATAATTAGTTACAATAATCTGAATGATTGAATGAATAAATAAATATGTTACTAAATAAATCAGTTACAATCTGATTTGTAATTACAGTATGTTATTAATATTATGTGCAATGTGAAATCATTGAGTGCTTATTTGCCAATGAGTCTGTGGTTAAAATTAATGTGGTTTAAATTTTAATTTGGTATTGAATTATTGTGATAAATTTATCAAAAAATATATGAATTATAAAGAAACCATTGAACCATTGTGATTCTGAGATACTGTAAGTGAATATTTGAGAACAGATAATGGCATTATCGTGATAATATTAAAGTGATAAGATTAAACTATAAGGAATTATTAAACGGATAAAGACGATAGATTGATAGATGGAGAGTGCTCTTCAGCTATGATGACTCAAAATTGTTTCCCGAATCAGGCATTTGAAGTGACTGTGAGAAGTGAAGATTTTGAAACTCGTAAAATAGCATCATCATCATCATCATTATCAGTTAGAATAGATTTAAAGAGACCAGAAGCGAACTGACATTACATAGGCACTTCATTACATCACACACAAAATCAGGAGTTTACTTTGATGCTGAAGTATTTTGTTGCAGAATAATTTGTAAGAAGGCCGTCGAACGAATTTCGCCTCAACTTGGTGAGTCAATTAGTATTAGGAAAAACAAGAATCATTATTATATTTCATAATTAGAATACGTGAATCCAATAGGTCGTATCCTATCTGAGGAAGTTCCTTCTCTGAGGATAACAAGGAAGAGCCTTGAGAGTCATAGATGAATAATCGAGACCAAGCCTCTGTTCGAAAAGAGAGGTAAGTTAATCTGACCTTACATGGCCAACGAGTCTTCTAAAGAATAATATGCAGTATGCAAGAGAACGCGCATCGAAGTGCAAAAATGTGTTCATCAACCTGCGTTCTGAACTCAATCTATATAATATATGATTAACATCCAACGAATGTTGGATGATCTTATCAATGGAGGCTACTCTTATCAATAACAGGAACAACAAGCATGCTCTAATATCTCTAAAATGCTCTAAGCAAAAGGGTTCCTGACGGTTGTATCTGTGATTTTGAAGCCTTGACCTTCTATCAATCACCTAAAACTCAATTTGGTTAAATTATATATCAACCAATTCATTCAAGTAATTCAAGTACATACAATTCACCAACTCTGTCCCCTCTAAAATATCCAAGAATGAAGATGGAAAAGCAGAGCGATAAACGGGAAAATTCGCAATAGTGTTGGAGAATGCAACGGAATAATACTAATGATAGTGAATACAGTGCAGTAATGTATTTTCTTCGAGCCAGGATTGATAATATAGGACGATATGGGCAGTACTCATTTCATAATAAGCTCTTTTATGCAGCTTATTCACTCAAGATCAAATACCTACTACCTACTTACAAAATATATTGAATAATGAAATATTTCACATTGAGAAGTATGTTTGGTAAATGGGATTTTACGATATGGTAAAGCAAAAAGATCTATTAACATTTTATCAAGAATTATTTTATATATTGTTATTATTCAGGCTGTAACATTACAGTGCGGATTATTAAAAAAAAACTATCCAATGTTTCAAAAATTTGGTAAACCAATCTAACTGAGCAGTGAGAACTAATTAAATGATGTGAGAGGCATTAGGACTCCATTTATTCTTAGATACTAATAGGTTCCAAGTATTACCACTTAACACAATATTTATAAATTTCAAAAATACCTAAATGTCTGAGGGATCCTTTCACAAGTGATTCAGAAGAAAAGAAATGTTCCTCAACTGTGTATTTTTCCTGTACTCTGTTTTTGTATTGTGTAGGCCTACTGCTTCTGGTACTAAGTATTGTGTACAGAAACAGTTTTCATAAAGACGTGATTTCAATAATTTCTCTTCTTCTTCTTCTTGCCTTCATGGATTAGGCTTTTGCCTGTTCCGACTCACAACAGCATTCTACAAAAAATTTAAATGTTTTGGAGGAATATATTATATCTAAAATTTATAGCTTATACAAGTATAAAATGTTATTAATTTTGAATTTCTTTATCAGCTTTTCCTATATTCTTATTTGATTTCCTCTATTGCCATCTTTCCGAGGTCTACCAATGTCTCTTTTTCCTATCGGATGATAATTTAAAATTTTTAAAGGAATTCTTTCCGTTGGCATTCTTATAATATGTTCCCTCCACTCGTTTCGATGACATACAACTTTTTCATTCATGTTGAAGGCACCCAATTCTCTTCTTATTTCTTCATTTCTTATGTGGTCTCGTCTGTCACAGCCCTTCGTTCTGCGTAGGAATCTCATTTCTGCTGCCTGCAGCCTGCTCTCCTGTGATTTCGTGGTGATCCATGATTCACTTCGTCGGAATAATTTCTCATCAACATTAATCCGAAGTAATCGGCATTATCCGAAATCATCTTATCTACTAAAAGGAATCTGGAAAACAACACCAATCACAATTTCCCCATAAAAACCGAAAATCGACGCTCAAGAAAGTCTAGTTACCATCTCTCACGAAATTCAACTTTCTCTTATTGAATTTAGGCTTCGTTCAAGTTATGATTGTACCAAGAGGAAACATGTACCTACAGTGATAGTCGTTGTTCGCTTGCCTTCTTTCGAAGTCTTCCTCTTCATTCCTGTGAGTTGTGCGTGATCATTGTCGCTTGCTTCCTTCCTCTATCTGAAATTGAGTCCGATGTTTAACATTGGACTTTGCGTGATCTGCCCCCATCATCCGTTTCGTTGTTTATTTTGTATGCCACCTTCATACCGTTACGGCTCTTGATGTGCCAACATCTACGGTATGAACAGTACAAAGTACATCCATGAAGTTAGAAGCTATCTAACGAGCTGCAACTCATTTGACAAATTATAGACTACTATCATTTCAGTGCATTTACACCGGTGACTGGGTCGTTATTATCGTCTCTGATCGGCAGCTACTTATCTCCTCTTCAATCATATTCAGCTCTTTTTATACTGGGAACGATGGATAGTACCGTAATTTGGTTGTTGTTTTTCGGATTGTGAAACCTTTCCATTATGGAACTAATGGGAAACTCAATTTTCAATGCTGTTAAGAGCGCCGAGAACAGTGGCTAGACAACTGGTAAAGAGCATGGATCGTATGAATGTAGCCTATATTAAATTATATTGTGGCATCATTTTCTCAATGTACCGATCAAACTGAAAGCTTAAACATTGATTAGCAGAATATGTAGGGTTGACGATTAACGATTAGCTGTTGACCAATGAAGGTTGAGCTAGACTGCCATTGGCCGAGACGAGACACACCCAAGTATTCCAAATACGGTCAAGAGAGCCGTCAAGTCTCAGTCAATGACAGTCTAGCTCAACTGTCATTGGTCAGCAGCTATAATGACCAATCAAGTATTCTATAGTATACTATAATGGACACACCCAAGTATTCCAAATACGGTCAAGAGAGCCGTCAAGTCTCAGTCAATGACAGTCTAGCTCAACTGTCATTGGTCAGCAGCTATAATGGCCAATCGTAGTAGTGCTTCATTCAAGTATTTAAAATATCCTGCTGCTCAATGTAAACTTTCAGATTATTAGATACTGATTATGTTCTAAAAACCGAAACTAATATCTCAGATTGTTCAAATAAATTAGTGGGTTTGACAATATCAAGTCGTTTTCATTCAATATGGATATCTAGTATAACATCACCTTCACAAGATTAAAGTAACAAAGGAACCACCCTCTTGACTATTTGAATGTAGAGTAAAGTTAGCAGACCGATTGTGACTATGTAAGAGATAGACCTATGCTAAACCACCCAAAGATTCATGTAGGCCGAATTGAAATTGTCTCTTGGAAGAGCCTGGATGCTACTAATAAAAAATAAAAGCTCTGAAGAAGAAGAAAAAAAAACAAAAAGGGTACGTACTAGTCTATTCAATTAGAATAAAACATTTGTAATGGTTAAAGGGAAAGTATCAGACAGAGCATAGAACTGAAAATACTTAATATCAGGTAGCTTACGAGCCTACTAGTGAGTTAGGCCTACATTTTTTATTAACTTGCTTCTGTACCGTATGTCATTAAATTTCTCCTGTTCCTACAGACCAGCCCATTGCATGCTCATAGCTCAATCTATCTATCGTATGTAGTTAGCTTAATGACAATGTCCTTGACCGACAGCTAACCCTATCTAATATTACGACAATTCCGTGCAATTACCTTCTCCATTTCTCAATAGCAGATAAAATAGCATGTCAGAGCTGCAACGTTAATCAAGTTTATTGAAAAAGTAAATTAAGTTCGATCAGCTACCGTATAGCGCAAAAAGTAAAAGTTCCGCAATAGAATTTAGAACTGAAATTACAGAAAACGCGGACAAAAACTGCATTACTGTATATTTAATTTAATTTGATAGCAGGGTGTGTAAAAAGTATTTGACTTTATTTTCCAAACTAGCAACAAAGACTGAACATTGAACCATAGAACGTGATTGTTTTCATACTTTTTGCACGACTGCGTCACAACCGCGATTGATAAAACTCAAATGGAATTTTGAGTGCATGATGTAAAAAATGAGTTAATAAAGCGAGCAATACTCGAGATAGAATGGCAATAAATTGTGATTCACTTCATAGACAAAATAGAATGCTAGTTAATTGGGGCCTGAGCAGGGGAAATGATTTATGTGAAAATTATCTGAACAAAAAACTGGATCATCACTAATCCATTAATTAATTGTGGATAAATCTCGAATCATAAAATTATTACTATCAGATAAAATGTTTCAAGGAACAAGTGAATCTTTTAAAAACGACCATGGAATTTCAAATTATTTGTTTCGATCAACTACTATCGGGGGCTTTAAAACATAGGATTGCATTGTAATTGAAATAAAAAGTTAACTAGAAATAGACAAGATACATAATAAATAATGATCAAATCAAAAAAAAAAACAGAATGTATAAAAAAACTGGGAAACAGAACATAGTTTATACCAATGTACATAGAATTCAGTATTCTAGGTACCTTGGTTTATACAGTACATAGATATAAGAATTACAGAGAAATGGAGAATTAAAATTACAAAATAGTTCGGAATTTTACAGGTATGCTAGAATGTGAGAAGTACTATAGAATCCAACTGAACTATTTTTGAATTTAGAAATATGAACTATTCTGTAATTTTAATTCTCCATTTCTCTATAATTCTTATAGCTATGTACTGTATAAACCAAGGTACCTAGAATACTGAATTCTATGTACATTGGTATAAACTATAAGAGTAAAAAGTCAATGAAAAAAGTTAATAATTTTTATGAAATTGTATTTGAAAATACATAATCAGTTTCAGACGTAATGTTATTATCTTTAAAATAAGTTGAATTAATTTCTCATTTCATTTCCAGTAGATCTTTTGTTAAGTGTTTTTTTGTTTAAGTGTATGAGTGTGGATCGAACTCAACTTTTCATGGATCGAACTAGTCATCAAATGCAACAAGACTGGACTTGAGTTCGTTAACCTGTGAAATAGTTGAATTTTTATTCAAGAGAATAAAATAAGTTTCAATTGAATATAGATTTTATACAATTTGACAAAGCAGTTAATATTTAATTATATAAATCAATGATGTTAGGGGGAATGTTTTCACTTTTCACATCCCTCCCTGGAACTGAGTTATAAGTTGATTTTTTACCACATAAGGTCATAGCAAAGGAAGTGGCCTTGAAATGCTGTTCAAAAAGTTGTTTGGAATGCAGTTGTCATCTTTTTTCCAAGAGCAGACAGGTTCAAACTCCGTAAATATATGCTAATGGGTATCTCACGTTCTCTACCCATCTCTATTCTTCATCTACCTGTACACAAGATACAAAATGACTGACTCCTGACAAATTCCTGTCTTCATCTTTACTCTGACAGATAAGAGGAGTATTTTCAACTATGGTCTAGCTGTTGCAGTCGATATCACAATAGTAATAATATAATTTGGGCTCTGATCATCTTATTATTAATATTGGGAGTGACAGAATACAATAATTGAGCATTCAAATTAATTCCCTTCTACAGAGTCTATGCAATGCAACACGTCAACTTTTGATTGTATTCTCAAGGAGAGATTCCAGATGAGGAGTCATTTATGATTCATATTCTTATAGTAGCCTACAGTAATTCCAGTTGGTGTTGGTGGATTCAGTGAATAACTCACCCTATATTGTAGCGAAACGTCTCATATTATAGCACGACACATGTTAGGTCAACCTCTATCCATAGCCCGAGTATCAACCCAATCTAGGAGATTTGCATTTTTCATTAATTCCTGACCATTTTTGCAAAAATCCATCATGGAATTTTGCAAAAATGGTCAGGAATTAAAATCGCTCAGACTCTCAGGAATGATAATACAGTACTTAATATAGTACTTCCTTTTATTGATGACAATAATATGTCATAACATTGGCGAAATCACCTCTATTCTTGAGTTATAAGCATTTGTGATATTTCTGATCTGAGAGTAGAGGTAAGATTTTATGTTTCAGTGAATAACTCACCCTATATTGTAGCGAAACGTCTCATATTATAGCACGACACTTGTTAGGTCAACCTCTATCCATAGCTCGAATATCAACCCAATCTAGGAGATTTGCATTTTTCATGAAATTTATGATTTTTTTGCAAAAATGGTCAGGAATTAAAATCGCTCAAACTCTCAGGAATGATAGTACTTGACGAGACGAAGAATAATATGTCATCACATTGGCGAAATTCACTCCTATTCTTGAGTTATAAGCATTTGAGGTTGAGTGATTTTTCTGATCTGAGAGTGGAGGAACGATTTTATGTTTCAGATGTGGTTACGTCAATCATATTAATTAAAGAACTACAACTGACATTATGGTAGCTATCTATGATTTCACGGCTATGATCACAAACAAAGATTCAATCACTCATGGCACATTTTTATCACCAGTAGAGTATAATCAAGAAGAATGACAATCCTAGTTATGTAGTTATTGAGTTCCAATTTCTCATACTTCTTCCATCATAAATGTGTGCAGTAAACTCACAGTCAGCAATGTGAAGTTCCAAGAAACATTATATGGAATATTGTAACTCAGTTGTGAAAGAGGCTAATGAGAAGATATTTGAAAAGTGCTAAACATAGGTTTATGTATTTTTCTATGATGCACATGAAGTTTGATAAGTTTGTTCCGCCTGTAGCGGAAGGCTCAAGAGAGAGAACATCCTGAGACCAATATTTGACCGAGCGAAGTGAGGTCTAAGATTCAAGTCGACGGTTTGGCATTTCTCTTAATGTTCAAATAATGTTTAAATGTTTATATGTTTATAAGTTTATATGTTGCGCATTTACGGCGAAACGCGGTAATAGATTTTCATGAAATTTGACAGGTATGTTCCTTTTTAAATTGCGCGTCGACGTATATACAAGGTTTTTGGAAATTTTGCATTTCAAGGATAATATAAAAGGAAAAAGGAGCCTCCTTCATACGCCAATATAAAAATCAGACTATAGAATTATTCATCATAAATAAGCTGACAAGTGATTACACAGATGTGTGGAGAAGCCAGTCTATTACTGTATTTGTATAAGGTCTATAGTTTCAATCAAAAACCTTGAAGAGGTAGGCATCTTTAAGCTGGGTTTACACCAAAGTTATTAACAATATGTTAATAACTTAATCTAGATTCTATTAGATTGAGAGCAAGTTGACAAACACACATGTTCATCATGTGTATGATAAGTTATGTTCAATAACTGAGAAACTATAATCTATAAGGATTGAGTTAATAACATTTTGTTAATAAATTTGGTCTAATCGCAGCTTTAAGGTCTTTGGTTTCAATCTTTTGTTTTGCAGTCATGGTATTATTATGCGTGTCCATCAGTATCAATAATCTCACATTCGAAAAAAATAATTTAATAGGTGATTAAAAATAATCAAATAACTGAATAATGCTGAAGAAATTATAATATTTTTGATTGAAAAAAAATAATTTTCATTAGATGGAAAGATTATTACGGAACTGGATGAATATTATATAAATTCTGGAATAGAAATATATTCTATTCATTGTTCAAATTAACATAAATATTAATAAATTATGGAATACAAATTCAAACGTGAACTGATTTTGTTAACATTTAAAACAGTTGACATCAGGTACTTGTGGATGAGAATACTGCGTGAGGTCTACTGTTTACAGACCTACTAGTGGTAACTATCTATGATTTCACGGCTACAAAGATTCAATCACTCATGGTACGTTTTCATCACCAATAAAAGAGAAGAGTATAATCAAGAAGAATGTCAATCCTAGTTATTAACTACAATATCTCATACTTCTTTCATCATAAATTTGTGCAGTAAACTCACAGTCAGTAATGTGTTCCAAGAAACATTATATGGAATAATGTAACTCAAATGAGAAAAAGGCTAATGAAAAGATAATTTGAAAAATAATAATACTTTAGCCTGTAGCGGAAGGCTTAAAAGAGGAAGAACATCCTGAGACCAATATTTAGAAAGGATTTTCCCACGGGTATCAAAATAACATAAGGAGGAATATCTTCAATTGGTTCTAGGAGTATTGATTACACAGGAAAGACAAATAATGAACGTCAGAGACTTTTGACAAAATCGGCCAGAGAATCTCTAGTCATCGCAATGGGCAGTAATACAAGATAAATAATATCGTATGATGTAATATTGCTTTGGAATAAGCGTTAAAATATGATCT
This sequence comes from Nilaparvata lugens, assembly GCF_014356525.2. NCBI lineage: Eukaryota > Metazoa > Arthropoda > Insecta > Hemiptera > Delphacidae > Nilaparvata > Nilaparvata lugens. The sequence goes on from NC_052504.1 coordinate 16,051,282, forward strand.
ACACAATTTCCTAAGATAATTTCTGACGTAATGAAATTTTGTAGAATTGAAAATAGGCCAATAACCAACCTCAGTTAATTAAAAATCTATATTCAAAATTTCAAGTTAATCAGTCCAGTAGTTCAGACGTGATGATGCGTCAAACATAATTATCGTATCCCGTACGTGTATAAGCCAGTTTTTTCCTTTATTATAGTATAGATATAAAATATTAGTGTTGGATTTATACGATGTATAACTTACTAATATCGGGGACCGAGCTTCGCTCTGGAGTACAAAAGCATAAAATAGAAAATTTATTACGAAAGAAGAAATTATAATAACATTCATATAGAAATGTTCTATCTAATCACAGTAGATTGAGATTAATTCCCAGAGGAATGCAAAAATTTCCCTCACAAAGGCCAAGTTGCACAAAAGCCGGTAAATTTTAATCCTGATCAATTTCACGTAAACCAAAATCAGAGAAGACCATTTCAAAGAGATGAATCTACTGGAATTAATCAGGATTGAAAATAACCTGGCTTTTTTGCAACCGGCAATAAGTACATGATTGAATGATTACAAAAGTTCAACAGCTGAATCATAATTTTGACACAGTCCCACACACATAAACTCGCTCACTCACTTCTATCATCAACATACTACGAAATAATATTATTATCAGCTGCTTTTCCAAGGATGAATATAATTATCCTTTTAATGTCATTCAGCGAGTTTTTCCAGGGATGAGACCTAGTACAATCGAATCTTTAATCGAAGTCAGGTATTATAAACCTACTATGTTCTGAATTTCGTGAGAATCGTTAGAGCCGTTTTCGAGATCCGGTGAAATACAAGTATACAAACATCTAAACATCTGAACATATAAACAGAAATTGCTCGTTTAATAGTATAGGATGTATTACATGATTGTGAAAATGGCAAGCCCTTGCTACTAGGTATCACATTACATATAATAAACATATATAGGAATATTACAATAAGAATAAACTGGAGAAAAGCCTACTGATATGCGAGTATACTACTGTTCATCACTGTTCAGCTTATATATTGAATGTATAATGAAACAAAGTATGATAATACGTTTTGATTGTTATCTGACTTCAAACCTAACATTATTCGAACGAAAACTCGTTTGTCAAGAGTATGGGCTACACAAACTGTATAAATAAGAACTCCACAGCCGATTTGCTTATTGATTTGCATCCTCTGACTCAATTTTAGGCATTTAAATGCTGTTTTAAAATGCAGACATGATGGCACAGATTCCATGAGTATGCTAACACCAACTCAGTTGAAGAGAACTAATCTCACGACCCGGCCAACAAGAAAGAACAACAACGTGACCAATTATTATTTAATCTAGCCGGGAATCGAACCTGTGCAAGTGCAACAGACTGCTGCTAACTTACAGATTGAACTGAGAGGCCGTTTATTACGCAACGAAAGCGAGATGCCATCGAAAGCGAGTGCAAAATAAATAGGCCACAATGCTGCATTCAGTCCATGTTATTCGTCACGTTTAGTTGTTGGGCGATTTCGGGCAGAAAATTCGATGCTCGATAAATCACTGAGTGATTAATTTTAGGGAATCAATCCAAGTCGGCCGCGACAAATTTCCATTTCGATAGATGGGCTTCCGGTTTCACTTTCTGTTTCGAAATTCGAGTGATCGCATTATTTTATTGTTGTTGTTGATTTGAATTGATTGCCATGATTTGGATTACACTAGAACAGCATAGCGTAGATTTGGAATTTCAGCTACATTACATTCAGGAAGTGTAAATACTGTAGGAGTGATGAGACATTGAGGGGATTGAGGCTAGGATTTCTTGAATAACCTGTTGGATAAAGATTTTTGAAATTCTAAAACTCATATTGAATTAAGATATTTGATATAAAATTACAGTAAGTTCGCTAAAACTACTGATTTTTAAGAGACATTAAAGATGACTTCAGTCTTCTATAACATTCAGGAGGAAAAAGAAGTAAAAAATTATCATCATTCACATAACAATAATGACAAGATAAGAATGTGGATAAATAGAAATAAATATCTTAGTTGAAACATGTTGTGATAAAATAATTCTATAAAGGGTACTGAGATTAGGATACTGATAAAGAGACAATAAGAATGTGGACTTTGCATTGTTAGGTACCATACTTCGATAATGTGAGAGAACTTGAAGTATTGAGATCACTTATGAGAAATATTGATATAGGCTGAGAAGAAGAGAGATATTAGTGTAATTGTTTCCCTTTCCGATACCTTCTAGAGAAAACTCAAGAAGCAATATTTTATGGGATATATCAATGAAGAAAACTGATGAAGTATATCCAAAACCTGAACCCATCAACTTATGCAATAGCTATATACAAGGGTAAACACAAAACACATTGGGCCATGTGGTTTCTATTGTTAGCGTGTCTGTAAATAGCGTTAATAATATTGTCAAGTTTCTAGGAAATAATTATTTTTGTTTCAAACTATTTTGAAAAAGATTGATTACCACTGTTGTCTGGCTAGGTATTCAAAATGTATTCTCAATAGTCGAACATTTTGATAAACCTGAAAAGCAGAACTTACCCTGATTCCTTTTCAGAGAACCCTGACTCTAGATTATGCTCAGATTTTTTCTGATGGTCAGCCAACAATAGGAGCCTTCCAAGTTCCAATATGCATAAGATTAATGCGCTGATAATGAACAATACACTGATAAAAATGAAAGAGTCGAACAAGTAGGCCTACACATTTTATGAACGAGATCTCCTTTAAACAACCAAGCTCCCTTTAGCTTGAACTGCGAATAACAACTGACAACATAGGCTCAAGTTTAAATTCTTTTGAAATGATGGCCTTGCCATTGAATCAACGAACTACTACGTATCACACATATATTTGATTGAGTCAATTATGGGAAGGGACGAGGGAGTCATAAATGAAAATGGAATGAATCAGTCCACTTGAAAGTAATTGAGTTTTGGTCTCCCAAGGCGTCAAGAGTGAAGCGCGAGATAAGTGAATGAGATGAGTCACACTTTGAAAATAATATGGAGTTGGAATCACGTTGTGTTATATAGCATTTGGAAAAAGGAAACTTGGAATGTGAAAAACAGCTTTCGAAATTGTGTAACATACTTGAAGTTGAAACGAACTTACCGCAAGAGGATATTTTTACACAAAAATGTGCTGAATTTTATATCTTCAAATCATGTTGATCACAAAGTCAAGTAGACGACTCCACATTTATTGATTCCATGAATGTCATAATACGATTGATTTTCATTAATTTTTTTAAGCCAAGTATTTCATTAATAATTGTTTCAATAATACAACACGAAAAATGAAGCAAATGGGAACACAGTATGACTTTTTGAATAGGGAGTAAAATGATTGTAAAATAGCTTGAAAGCAGATAGATAACATGAGTCTTGGGGCCGGTTTTCGAGCTCAGGATTTAGCTAAGTTCTAGACTTTAAACAGCTGGAGAAAATTGGCTTTCCGAAACGGGGCGTAGTCGTAGTCCACGTTTTAATTAAATTTCGAAAAACTAGAAAATTTAACACAAAATAAAATGAAGAGAAAATAGTGTAAAGTTTAAAGCTGTTTTGAATTATTTAGGAATGTTTCATTTCGTCAAGGAAAAACGTTTCCAATTTATAGAAATGAGAAAATAAGTGAGAAAAATATTATCATAAGCCAATTTTCTGACTCCAGCTGTCTAAAGTCTAAAACTTAGCTAAACCCCGAGCTCGGAAACCGGCCCTAGAGATTAGTGTTCAGCACTAGGATGACTAGATTCTAGATGACATAGGGACTCTTTCAAATAATTTTCCCAGGGTTCACGGCTCAGCATTCTTTGAACATGAAGAGAATCTTTATCTACATCTTCATCTTTTACTGATTTTTATCTACAGAATGTTGTGAATAACAATGATTTTGATACTATCAGATTCAGAAAAGTAGTTCGATAACTTCTTCCCAAAATATGTATATAGCAAATGGGCAACTAAACAGATTCTCTTCTTCGCTAACAACACAGCTAACTGCTGAAAAATATGGTTATCCTATAAAATAGTACCTATATACTATAAATACTATAGAATGATCTTTGAGTCGTAACAGACAACAATGAGAATTGCCAAGAAAAAGTATGGATTGAGAGACAACACAAATCTTCGAGGACAAAGTTAAGCACAAGGACACTTAAAGCAACCTGATGTGTATCCTTAATGAGATGACAAGATAAACAATAGACAATTGAATGCTGCAAGATGGAGGATTAGCATTTGGGCGTGTTCCCAAAGTACGATTAAGCTTTGATTTTGTGAAGAAAAAAATAAGAAGGAAAAAAGAACCACGAGAAAAATAAAATTGTCGATTCGCTGGATGACAAGGATGAACTTGAAGCCTGACTGTCACTATCTCTACTCTTTACAGGTGGTGTTGCATTCAAGTTACAGGTTGGTGATTGGCAAGTAACATGGTCTAGTAACTACAGCAGTTACCTAGCGTAACTGACAACTATATTCAAGCGAGTACTGTAGGCTTTATCTAGTTCAATTATTACTAGATCGGGCCTTTCAGATACTTTCCAGTTATCATTGCAGAAATGGGGCAACCGAATATACAAAGAAAATTACCAATATACAATAGTAAGGTCATTTGTAGCCTACAATATACAGTATGACGAAAGTTTCATTTACTGATAATAAATCATTCTTGTGAATAATTATAAAAATACCATTATCAATGTAACTAAAAAAACATCACAAATTGAAATAATGAGATGCAAATAATCAAGAAATGATAAATGAAAATTGAATTGATTTAGTTTTGAAAGCCTATTACACGATTTCATCTAATATTTCATTGTTGACTTCAAACAATTCAAATTATCTAGGAGGTCCATCAGATTCATTTGAATCTTTTGCAATATTCTACATCTCTTGTGAGATATGTGACGAGATTTATGGCATTTCAACTAAAGATAATGCACATTGTATCAGAAACAATTCTCTCCTACAGAAATAATCTGACTTCCACTTGAAATATATGAGGAAAATGAAGTTTTCCCTATGTAAAATTTTATCATAAAGAATGTTTACGGCTTCAAATATTATTCGATGGAATTTATCATAATACAAATACAAATTAACGAACATAATCAACACGACTATTCTGATTCTAAACTCTTTAAACCAATAATCATTGAAGTTTTCTACATTATCAGCAACTCTTTCATACAATACACCGAAAATCACGACAACTATTAAAGATTCTAAATTCTTTAAACCAATATCTATTGAAGTTTTTTGCATTATCCGAAACTCTTCCATACTATATCAAAAATCACATTTCGTCATACTTCATTAGTTATCATTGTCAGTTGAATATTATTCTTTTGTAATGCCTAAAATCAGGAACAATGCTCCATTATGCAGTGCCTAGTTCCAGCCTTTGAGTCTTGCATTCAAGGATATATGCACGTATGCCTATGAATGTATTTCAGCGTGTATGACCTTGTTTGCACCAACAATTCTTTATAATATTAGTAGACGGTTAACACCTAGCAGTGTAACATGTTACGCCCAGTCCCGGTCCGGCACTTATTGCATTACCTAGGTTGCGTTGCTTCAGCTAATTCACTGTTACCATACTACTAAGCCAACAATAGCTCAATAATGTAAGCTGAATCACAATAGGCACCTACATCACATCTACATGCAATCCTTTCATTTTTCCAAGAGATTTCCAATCATATCCTAATAATGATTTGATTATAGAAAGGCAGAGACCTGACTGATATAACAAGAAAGGAAATAAAATTTATTTTGATATGATTTTTACAATAGATTCTAAATAATGATTCATGATAATAATAATAATTCAATGATTCATTGGATACATAAATTAAGAAAATTTAATAATGATTTATGGTTTAGTACTTTAACCATTACTGAACTGATAAATTTCCTGTTTTAATGCATCTTGTTGAACCAATAATTTAGATTACTCAATAATTATTATTCTCCACATTATTCCACATCTTGAAAGATTTATTTCGAAAAATAGATAAGTTTCACTGTAAACTGAATGCAATTTGAATATTTTAATTCACTGAGTCATATCGAGTCATATGAAAACTATACTCAGTACTGTCTTTGTAAAAATTTAGGTTCCTAGGGGATTCTGCTTGCTGTACTCTGAAGGGTGGCGGGGAAACTCCGGGTGTACGTGTACTCTTCAAATTTAGCATCAAAATGTCTATTTCAAGCTTATTGGGAGCGAGGAAAAAAATTCAGGGAGAAATTAGGAAATATTAAGTTGTTTTGACCTAAGAGGTACCGGTACCTCGTACCGGTAAATACGGCGTACCGGCGCGTACCGTCACAAAAACAGTATCAGTACTGCCTATTCTGTACTAGGCCTATATTTTCTCTTGCAATACTGTCTGTTTCTACAGTAAAACGTTTGGCAACTTATGCAGAGTAGCTTCATTTCGGGAAAATAAATAATGGGGAAGGTGAATATTTGCAATTTGTGAAGATGAAATAGGAACCTCATAAAACATTAGATTGAAATAGTAGGTAGTCCACTTATAATGTTGTGATTGAGTATACTGATTGTCACATTAACGTTTAATGTCAAGGCCGTAATGACTCAACTCTACAAAGAGAGTATTTGAATAAGAAGTTTATATACATGGTACAAGAAAAGAAAATACTACTGCATGAATATGCTTATCAATCAATAATATATAGTTTGAAATTAACTGATATTACAGTAAACCAAAGTTTAGTATTATAACAAACCAGCTAAGAAACTAATAAAAGCTTTGACAGTAGGAGAGAAATGCTATAATAAGTAAGACCTTGAGGATAATGGAACATTGGTTTGAAAGGTCAATTACAAATACCAAAGGAGGCCTATGGACTGAGCCAACAACGATAAAGAAAGGTAAGTACCGGGTACCGTTCTGTAGTCTATTGTAACTGGAGAACGGTATGTCTAGTACTGCATTCAGTTCTCAGTACATGCATTAAACTTCAGTAGGCTATTCATATAGGATACAGTATTGTACATTTTAGTATACTGGTAAAATATTACTACTGTGTAAGTTTTTGTTCAAGTTCAACTATGTTTTTGATGGTTACTGACGACAATGTTAACCATGATCAAACAAAATTGTTAATGCAGAGGGTATACAATACTTATCTTATAGAAGAATACCTCACTACCACACTAACTCACAAGCTGCTATTTTATCAAGTACTACTAAACAGCAATGTAGGTAAAACCAATAGTTGGGCTACCTATTCCAATCACCAACCCCAATAGCACATCACATGACTATCTTTTCCACCACATCATCCCTGTATTAAATTATATGTATAATGAAGAAATTAACGCATATCTTACAATTGGGATGTAATTAAATGAAATTATCTAGGCGAGGCCTACTAGAGTTAAGAATATAGGCAATTGGTTCACCTTATTATGGATTTTCCAAAAGGTTGTCGTTATGTCGCTAATTCTGCAATTTTATGATAAGTTCATTAACTCAACTCACCTAGAACAAAAAGAAAAGAAAACAATCAATTCAGGTGAATTCAATTATAAATTCGTGTGAATAGTGGATTGTCAACATTTACAATCAAATAAGTTAGATAAAATGTAAAAATTTAGATAATAATGTAAACTTAGAAGATGATGGCTTACAAGACATAAAAAAAAATTATAGAGACTAGATTGCTGCCACATTATACTCGTATACACTAATCAAATATTGATTATATCCGTTAAAAATTATTGGAGAACGAATTTATATCAAGTTAAACAAGTTTTTTCCAGCCTGAAGCCAGGTTGCAGAAAAGCCATAGAATTTTTATCGTGATTAATTTCACGAGAAGGCTTTTTCGAAAAGAAGGCTTCATTGATTGATTCTCGTGAAGTTAACCACGATTAAAATTTAACCGGCTTTTGTGCGACCGGCACTAACACTTTGTAAATGTTCTTGAAATATCTGGCGGGAAAACATAATGTAATCGAATAAAAGAGATGTACAAGGAAACAATTATTACAGTACATTATATCATTCAGGGAAAACTATTGTTGAGGGATACAAATGAGAAAAAATGCGTGTTTGTCAAACTAAAAAAAGGAAAATTATTCATTCTACAAGGCAGAGTACACCGTCCGAACAATTTCCGCATCTCTAGCTGTGGAACTGCCGTGCATAGTGCTGCAGCCGGAAATGAGATGGAAATTATGACAAAAAGCAATTTAACACTATTAAAAAAGTGCGGGTTCAATAACGCCGTGCTTCCGAATTGGATTCATGAGTCAGTCAACACAATAGGGAGATTTCATCGAGCGCTAGTACACAATTATTTGAACGCTTCTAGAGAAAACTCTGAATTTACAAACAATTTGACCATTTTTCTGACACTGAGAAGGTGGAAAATCAATACAAAGCAATTTCATGAAAACCTCATGGATTTCATGGATGATTATCGTTTCCTTATACACTTCCAACACTATCATCATTGAGCTATCGTACATAATAATTCATAATCCAAGGCCCTATGACAAGTAGTAGGCCTAAGTCCACATTATTTATAATGCAGATGCATGTAATATAATATGTGAACACTGATTCTAATTTATTTTTTTGTAATTCTTGAGTATGGTATGGAATTTTTCGAAATTCTACACATTGATTCGAGATTCACGTGCATCCATATTATGTATGGTGGTTCTATAGCATTTTCTCAATTATTTGAAATTTAATTTGTTAGAATTTACTGCTCAAAATACTTCAAAATGCTTCACTTTCTTATCATTAAAATGTTTCATCAGAATTGATAACACGGTTTGATTACACCTGACAACTATATTGAGTAGGCTTAAGAATGATTAATACCGGTAGTAAGTCATATATATATTAAGGCAAAAACGAAGATGTGTAACACTCATCTTAGCTGATGAGAAAACTAATTAGTACGAAGATGTAAACTTTTGCTATGATGCAACAAAAATTTGAGAAGTTTCCATAAAACTCAGAATTTCACATCTATTCATCTATGCCGTGAAAACGAAACAGAAATGGAAACCAGTAAATGTAATGTAGATTACAGAGTTACAGTTTCATTGCTGCTCTGATCTGAGGCGTAACGAAGCGATTAGAAGATAGTGAGATAATTGATGTTCGTATCTTATTAGTCTGAATGGAAGGCTCTAAAAAGTCGGGTAATATTGCTGCTATCAGTCTGCAGATCTTTTCCGGGACTTTTGTTTCATAATTTGAACTTGAACAATAGAGTAAATAGAATGTGAACGAGGACACCAAATCAAAACACCAATTATTATGATGACTATGGGCATACTCATACAATTAAATAGCCAGTGACTTCAATGGAAGTAGTTCAGAAATCTCAACACATTTTCTCAGTTAACAAAGATGGATGAACAATTTTGAACATGGAATCGATCAAGAATGACTTCTCATAGCCATTGAAAACGTTCATTGAATTTTCTCTGTACTTATCTCATTACGAGTGTACGGTAATGATTCCGAAAGTTAGAATTTCACTTAAGTTCCTTGTTGCCTTTTTCATAATATGTTCAGTCTACTTTTTCTTTCAAAGTCACATATCTTATAAGATGAGAGACATCATCATTATGCCGGGTATGCATGGATATTGAACTCATTTTATAGGTTTTAACAGTGACGATAGAAGAGTGAGGCAGAGTACAGAGTTTTTTAATTGGTTGTATAAAGCTACACGGATCTAGTTTGAAATATATTTCAAACACATTTGAAGCTGGAGAAAATAATTAAGTTCTACCGCGGTATTTTATACCGCCTGCTATGCGAGAATTTGAAGTGGTATATATGGGGAAACCGACCATGATAAAATGCATATGGAAAAAAGTCAGAAATAAATATTAAATTGTGTGATACTGTATATTTAAAAAAAGATCAATTTTGGATAAAATGAACGGAAGTGTAGACGCAGAAGCAAGAGGAAAATGAGTTGAGGATGGATGTGAAATGTGGAGGGAGAAGGATATGGGGAGGATGTGATAAAAGAAGGTATGATATACTTTTAAAGATATTTACAGGGAAAGAGGTAAAGTACACTATAATTCAATACTAACAGGGAAAAACAATCGTTATCACGAAAGAATGGGGTAGTGATTATAAATATTTTCGAAATAAAACAGTTGATTAAGTCCAACTTAATTTGGAACTCATTAGGTTATTTCGTTGCCATTTAATTGGAAGATTACAACTTGAGCTCTGTAAATCTCATATCTCCTACAAAACATCAGTACTGGTGTTATAAAAACGGCAACTTTCCCTCTCGACGAAATAGCTTCCGAAGGCAGAAGGTTCTATTAGTATGCAGGGAGTGTAAACTTTTACAGTGGAATACCGGATGCACGGTTCTCACTTTTATTATTGTTCGATGCCAAATACAATAAGCTATCCAGTAAACCAAACTGTGTTTGGTAGTTCTCGAGTCAATCAGTAAACTTGTTTTATAATCAAGGTAGGCCTATAATTCTACTTGGGGCAATATCTTGGTTTGCGAATCATAGAACACGGTACACGATTCATCAACCGAGGTCTTTAGGATCGCTCGCCACCAACAAAATAAGGATATCCCAGTTAGTCGTTGGAAATTGTTCATTATAGAATCGAGAGCAAATAAAAATATTCATTTTTTATTCATTTATACAATAAGTACATTATCAAAATGATAGGGAGAGGAAAAATAAGGTAACCTTGTGCTATTCCTCTCCCAAATTTAGATAACACATTAGCATTTCCAATTAATACAATTTTAGGTAAATATCATACAAATCTACTATGTACAAATACACACTATTCCCAAATAACACAAGTTGAAACGTCTTGAAAAGTCTATCTCACTTGTACGTCATACTCTTGAAAAGTCTATCTCACTTGTACGCCATTCTCTTGAAAAGTCTATCCCACTTGTATGCCACGGTAAACTGAATTCACTGTACAAATTTCTTGAGAAATCTTTCTTTCATATTAACCAGAATGGTTCAAATAAACTAGAACGCAAACAATAAAACATAATGTGACACATGCGACACAGTCTGCGCCATACGTTGTCGAACATACGGCTGCAATATTTCAAGCGGCTCTCTTTTATTTGTCGAGCGAAAGTGAAGTGACATGCTTTAGCTGGTGTGAGCAGGGGAGTTGCGTTGCCATGCAATTGCAGCGCGGAGAACTTTCGCCTGTTGGCTCCTGGGGGACGGCACGCTGGCACGCATGCGTGCACGGGACGACAGACAGGCCGAAGCGAGTTCCGTCTACGCCTGTCACTTAGTCCGTGATCTATGGCATTCACATTGAATAACTCCACAGCATGCTTACTTTCAAAGGTTGTTGTCAGGAACAGAGCATTACAGTTAATGTGTAATTGTGTAAGGTCAGCTCACAATAGGCGGTAGGATCTTGTTCGAAATAGCTGGGCCGACAATTATTGTCTCTATGTGTAGGAGTGTAGCTGAGGTGGTGGAAGTCTTGTAGATTAAAATCAGAAGAAATCGTATTTGATTATTATCAGATAATATATGAAGTGGATCTACTACAAAAAGTACATCTTTCTGATTTCCTGATTTAAAAAATCAGGTGTAGAATTCAAATTTCAAATCTTAATTAAAAACTAATTCGAATTAAGGATGTGGACGCCTCCTTTATGTTTGTCTTCCTCTCTTGAATTAACTCTCTGAAGTAGGTACTGTGATGTGGAAATATAATTACTGCTCAAACATTTATTTGATTCAACCAGGGTATACAAAACTTCGAAAGTCGAATCTTTCATGGCATTATTTGCTCAAATATTCGACAAACGAAGGATAAATCCAAACTTGTATGGAATTATGGAATTCCAGGCATCAAGGAAATCATGTTACCATTTCCCTATTTCATAGCAATAGTCTATAAATTATTTCTCAGCTACGACTTGGCTGTTCTCTACTAATTATTATCTATGGATATCATTAATCAGTTGCCTGAAGGATATCTTTCAATGGCCAATCACTTATTTGGGTTATGAGAATGGAACAGGAGTGGGATGATAATCTCATTTACTTCTCTCAAGAAAGCAATGAAGCTAGAGGTATTTGGCTCAATAATAATGTATCGAACTCTTTTATTTTTATTGAAGGCCTCTTCAGTATAGAACCTAGCACAATGTAGGCAGTAACGATAGCATTATATTGCCGCCTATTACACATAATAGGATAGAGTAGGATTTCGGCTCACCTGCTACCGGCAAAATACTGTATTGATCTCAGAGAGAACTTCCTCGATTGGATAGCGAGTGGGCACATTGTGAGATTGCTGCTTTGCCTTTCTTGCTGTCTAATAGTGGTCCAGTCGTATGACTCACCACACACCACATACATGTAGGTACCGAAAGTTACTCAAAAACAACAAGCGCCTTGGAAAATATATCACTCTCTGAACACTTGAACCATACGCAACTTGAAATCAATCTTTCAAGAATGTACAAAAACAAGCAGGCTACTATCTATTTGTGATGAATTTGTGTGATGAAGCTAGAGCTGTGAAAGGACTGACTGTCTGACCAATAAAACAAACACAATAAAGCAAACACAAACAATTATTCAAGTTGCTTAATTATACAAAGCCTCCATTGTATATATAAGTTTAAGTTGAACTCATTAGCATACTAATAAATTGAGAAACACAGCATGTATTAATAAATAGCGTGCAACACAGCAACGCGCGGCAGGTTGCCTATCATCCAATTGGCATCATCATCTTCATTGAGAAGTGTGATTATATGAATATTAATTCGTTTATTTTGGTGAAAAGTTGCTCATTTATCTAAACAAATCAAGAACTGCATGCAGTACATTACGAGTAGCGAAGAAACACTCGAGGCCTAATGTATCACAATTCATGAAGCATCATGCACTGTATTGATCAACTATCCTTTATATTCCATTCTGAAATTTTATTGCACAATCTAAACCATATACGGTAGTGTAAAAAATATAAAATTATAGTCCATGTAAATCTCCGGTATAGTATAACGTTCCCTCACAAGACTAATAGAGACTTATAGAGAGAAGTTAGTTGTAAAGAGGATACTTTACGTTATTGAAATTATTGGCAAAGAAACAAAACATTATACAATCACTGCTGCAAAAATAAATTTATTCAGAATAAATATGCTAAATCAAAGACAATATGAATAGCTAGCAATCATTCTGTATGTGGTCTGAAGGAGAATTCTTTATATCGTGGTTGTGGCTGCATGGTATAGACATGATAGCAGGTATGCTAACTTGTAACTGGATTATCCAGTGCAATTTTCAATATCTCTGTTTACTCAATGAACAATTGACTTCTCGCTTCTCGGTAAATGTTATTGTAGCTAAGTATTGATCTCACTGAACATTTCTCAGTAAATATTATTGTAGCTAAATACTGCAATTACTTCATCAGTCAGATGGCTAAGTTATGAAAAAGGTAAAAACAACGTTTGCGCCGAGCTCGTGTCGGATTTAATGACGTAGTTAGCGCGGCAGGCAACATAGAGACCTTGCCCGAGGGTATGCATCAAAAGTTGTAGCGGTGGTATATAATATTATCTGAAAATAGAAGTAGCTGCACGTTGCTGTAAGCGGATTTGGCATTGTCAGAGACCTTCCTTTGTCTATCACGGACATGCCACTGTATGCTGTAACAACAACCTTCCGTGTATTGGAAACTCCACCTGACAGACTCGGCAGTCAATGGCCATCAAATCCACCAAACATGATAAGTGGTCTGCTTCTCGCGATTCTGGCGCCATATTAACTTATAGGCAGTGTTTTTGATGAGTTGGATGCCTAGTTTTGGGTTTCGACAACAGAATAAGGCAAAACCTGTAGAGGTTTCTATACCGAGAAAATATTATTTCAAATAGGAAATGACCTTTAATAATAATATTGCCTCAAATTGTGAGGTATGTCTGTGTTGGAGAGAATCATGTACAAAACCTAAATGTCTGAAAAATCTGTTCATATGTTTGATCAATATCAAAGAATATCTTGACCAAGAAGAAAAAATCGTAGGCTACCAAAAATTAGGAACACAATATCGTTTTAGAAACTTATTATTTTTAGTGAGTAGGCATCAGAGACCAAGACGTTCAGTTGACAACGATTATTCAATACCTTTGTTATGGTTTGAAGTAACGGTACGCTCCAGATCCAACAAATTGTGTTGTCCCATTTATTTTTCTCTTTAAGAGCAGCTCAACAATATCTACAACATCTCTTTATTTTCATGTACCGCTGCTGCAATAGAAGGCTTCTATTCAATAGGAGAAAACATCCATTATAATTTTACTGCACAGAGCCACTAAAATAGATAACATTCACTATACAGGGGTTTGTTATCATTGGTGTGCACCATACAATATTTTCTAATACTACAACTATTAATTTGTAATGATAGAATTGTATTATCTATGTTACAGAACTGGAATACTTTTTGATAATACTGTATGATTGTTTGGCATATAACTTTCTTTGTTCTATATACAAATGATTTGATAAAGGCAACATAAGAAAAACACAATGATATTTTTCCTCAAGTCAGGAGCAGTAGCATTCTGCAGTTAGAGATCACGTTTATCTAACTTGGTTATTTCATGCACTCGTGATTGATTGCAATCATTGTATTCTAAAAATGGATTTGTAGATCTTAATTAATCATTTGATTTCCTCGTTTGAGGGCTGAATAATGATAATTTTGTCAACGCATTTCAGTATTCTTCAGAGTTAATGTGTTAAGTAAGTGATGAACGATTTCCCAAATACATTTTATATAATCCAAGTTCATGAAGTTCAGGCGACAAATTGTAGCATTCAACTTTCTTCAAATTATTAATTTTCTGACTGTTTCTTTTACAATCATGCTGTAAAATCTGACAAAGCATTTATTGGAACGGTTCCACTTCGTTACTTGTTCTGTTACTACGTAGACGTCATTTTGTCCGTCTGCACTGTCCGGTGACGTCACAGTCACGGTTACACGTCACTGTCATACTCAAGATTGTTTTCTAATAGTCTATTATTCGTCGTTTCAATTTTTAATATTTGTATTATTCAATTTTTTTTTGGAATTTATTTCGTCTTTTAGGCATCTTACTTTCAAGATATTTGCTATTTTTTCATCAAACGTTTGCGAACGTTTTGCTTACGTATCGAGCATTTCCGGCTTGTCCTTTGTCAGTCGAGCCTTAGCTTGTTTCCTTGTCTTTGATCACGTCTAGTCGGTGAGTGCACATTCGCTCCTGGTCTAACCTTTTTCATCCAAATTCATCTGGTTTACTGAACGTTTTTAAATGTGAATTATTCCTTCAAATTAATTCTTTAAATCTATTCATCAACTGTGATTCAATTATTCATCAATTTCTTCGTGTATTTATGTTGATAAACTTTGTCAAAGTTCCATAGTATTGTGTTAGCGTCTATCACCATTCTTCTATCAACATGTTTTCGACATTTGAAATTCAAACTTTCAATTTCATCTTCTCTACCGTTTGGAAATCGTTCTGAAAATTCCACAACTTGAAATTCGGATTATTTGTTTGGAATTCTACATGTTCCTGCTCACATTCCCATTGTTGGAATTGCCTACTGTGTTGGACGCTTCCATTCTCGTCATCACGTGGCCATCATATCATCGCTTGCTGATGTCCTGTTCCTTGGGGTACCGTGGATTCCTTGCCTGTCTGCCTGGCTGCATCTCTTCCTCAAAATTTAATTCAGGTTACATAAATCGTTTTATTCAATTTTCATTTTTCTCATGTATTGCATAACTGTTCATGAAATTACTAACTGTCGATACTGGACCACGTTGTTCTCTATTTCTAATTCAAACATTCTAATGTGCATTCATATTATTTTTGTAGCTATCATTCAGCTTTTACGGCAATTAAAAACATTTAATTGTCCATACTTATTCGGCATTCAAGCCTATGTTCATGAATTCAATATGTTGCAGTGTATGTCTCATTGAGAGCACTGTCCTACGTTATTTCAAGATTTTAATATGTATTACATTCAATTTTGATAGCTACCCTTGGCTTGCAAGCGTATTCTCATATCTGAGTTGTTCTATTGATGTCTAACTTGACATTCAATTCATTGAAGGCCCATGTCGCCTGTATTAATGTATTCAACATTGACAATTATTTCATTGTATTTGATAGCTACCCTTGGCTTGCAAGCGTATTCTCATATCTGTTCTATTGATGTCTAACTTGACATTCAAATCATTGAAGGCCCATGTCGCCTGTATTAATGTATTCAACATTGACAATTATTTCATTGTATTTGATAGCTACCCTTGGCTTGCAAGCGTATTCTCATATCTGAGTTGTTCTATTGATGTCTAACTTGACATTCAAATCATTGAAGGCCCATGTCGCCTGTATTAATGTATTCAACATTGACAATTATTTCATTGTATTTGATAGCTACCCTTGGCTTGCAAGCGTATTCTCATATCTGAGTTGTTCTATTGATGTTTAACTTGACATTCAATTCATTGAAGGCCTATGTCGCCTATATTAATGTACTCAATATTAACAATTATTTCATTGTATTTGACAGCTACCCTTAGCTCACAAGCGTTATTTTAAGGACACTGACGCATATTTCAATGTGTATGACATTGATTTTGGAACTTGCTTATGTTAATGTCAGCCAAGACATTCTCATTCTTGAATTTATTTGTACTAGTGTCAATCAAAACATTTAACCATTTCAATATATAGAGCATTATCTGCATCTCATTGTCATTTGTTATTATTCTTTTTAAAATCATTAAGATTGAATTTTTCAGCAGTAACTTTATTATTGTATCATTTAAAATTTTCTATTCTCAATTCAGGTATCATTGACAGTACCTTATCAATTGTTGTCAGTCTTCAATGGTCATTAGTGTCATTGACCTAAATTCATTTAGATTTTGTAATCGCTTATTTTCTAACGGTTTTATTACATGTTGTAATAAAATTCATCTAAAGATTTTATTCGATTTAATCTACTTACATTTGTTTTTGTATGTGGCTATCTGCCTATTATTTTATTAATATTAAATCTCATCTTGTTGACTCATTTTGCCTTTTTTTGGCGTACTCACCACACTTCAAGCTATCAGTTTTTTATGCACAGAATTCAGAGATTTATTTGTAGGTATTAATACCAATTATCATTCACAGTCCACTGCCCTGACTTTGGATTCTGTCACATGCTTCTCGTCAATCATATCCTTAAAGATGAATCGTTGACAAATTCCAATGCTGAGATCAATTTTACACTCTCTCTTTTCCAAAAAATCGCAGGTTTCATATTTTTTGCTTCATTTACACAAGTTATGAATAGTTTACAAAAGATTCTGCGTTCTGTAGTATTACGACTTATTATGGTGATGCTATATAATATCATGACAACTCCACACAAATAGCTATTTTTTGCTTCTTTTTTGATAGTTTCTCATAGTGGTAAATGGACAACTTTTTTACACACAGAACATTTACGTAAATCATGAATAAGCCTAATTCTTGTTGGATCAAGAATGTTATATAATTATTCACTTCTTCCTAAAAGCGTTATGGTTCCACGGAGTCGACGGTTTTCATTAACGGCTGAATATAATGTTTGAAAATAAAATTGACCAAATTGGTGGAAAGAACTAATTTTTGTTGACAAGGAACAGACAATTAAAGAGTGAAGCCTCAGGAAGAGCAAAGCCCAATGACTGTTTCAAGGACATTATTTTCGGACCGTCCATAACAAATCATTTTTCAAAATCGGCGCAAGACGCATGAAAGGCCACTCAAATAGTTCGCAGCAATCTCTGCGACGGCAGATTAGTTCTAAACTTTTCAGAGTTCGAGAGATTCACAGATTGATAGCCTGCGCCCTTTAATCCGAGGTTTGTCTTGAAGGCCAAACAGTCGAGAGTGGAATGCTGTACAAGAGATGAACTAAATAACTAAAGATTTCGTTTCTCTATGGCTGTACGTAATTCGCTCCACAGAGTAGAACATCACATCAGAACCGGAGCCTAATTTCTAGACGGTCAAAAGAATTATTACAGTAGCAGGTCATTAGAGTTTACAGTCGTCAATAATAGATGAGACCTCTGCTCCAGATGCTACCCGGGAAAAGTCAAGGATAACGTAATCTTCAGCTTCACCTGGAGGAAGCATGGAACATGACTACACAGGTTTAAGCTCCATTTCTTTCACTATAGATACTGTTTGATACAAATTGAAAGCATGAAAACAGCTAACCAAGGGTCAAAGAAATCGACGTTTCACATCTTAAATTCCTACATGAAAAGCTCAGTTGATAATCAACTGAAATCCACATGACACCTGAAAATGATTAAGGATGCCGTTTAACCAAAGAGAAAAGATGACATAAGATAATATATTGATAAGACAATATCTTGTGATATCTTTTCTCCATGGTTCAACAGTCCAAATACTCTATTAAGGCCCATATGCAACATCTCAGTCTAAACTGAGATAAATTAGCTGATCGTTTAAACCCAGAACGTAACACATTATAGTATTAACAATGGACCATAATCAACCAGTAATCATGGTTCAGCGATTATTATGGCCCAAAGATTGATTCATTTATTTATTGAACCTTGTGTTCTAGCTTGATTTTGTGGTATAGTCCAAGATGAATTAAATTTGTACTGGAATAAGGTATGATACCAATGAATTAGTACTAATACTAGAGTTAAGTACTTTATGATCCTTAGGAAAAGATAAATATTAAAGCTGGGTTTACACCAAAGTTATTAACAAAATTTCAATAATATAATTCTCATAGATTTTATTAGATTGAAAGGGAACTTGACAAACACATAAATGTTCATCATGTGTATGATAAGTTATATTCAATCTAATAGAATCTATAAGGGTCAAGTTATTAACATTTTGTTAATAACTTTGGTGTAAACACAGCTCAACAGGAGAAATCGTATCCCTCCAGAGCCCTCACAATAATATTTAGTAGTGGGTTCTTCAGTGGTATTTGTATTATAGATTTCCTTCACAAGCTTAGGTAATAAATCACATCATGCGATATGATTTTTTTCTCAGTATAGTTTTAAATTATTTCAAAAACATTGCTGGGTGATATAAATCAGTCTCACAGCAAGAAAGTTGTACGTAACTCGGAGAATTGATTACTACTATACGCTGAAAGATACATCTGTTGAATGTTTGACTCATGTGATCTCCAACTAGAGAACTGAACAAAGACGAATGCAACAATCCGACCAGAATGAAATGAAGAACAGATGGTGTCGAATATTGTGAGAGCATCCCACGCTGTTTTTGGTGGCAGCCCTTCCTACCCAGATCGCATACCAGACGAGAAAAATGTCGACCCCAAATGACCTCCTGTGTCAGTACACCACCACCACCACCAACGCCGCAAGCTCACAAAACAAAAAGAACAAACGCATGTTATCAGATGAGGGGAGACACACAGAGGAGAGAGGAGAGGACTGCTTGTCGTGTGACGAAACCCACTGAGCGATCGGCCCTGAATGACTGGCCACCACTTCCCGGAATCGTGCATTAATTATCGTAGACCCATCAACACTACTCTCTCAGCAGCGAGCAGCCTACTGTAGTTGCAACGCACCACAGTTATTGAATGGAGAACAAACATTACTCATTCCAAATTTACATTAACTAGACCATGGCCCGGTTGCACAAAAGTCTGTTAGATTTCAATGATGATTAAGGCATTGAGGGGTGTCCTTTCAAAGAAGACTTCTATGATTGGCTCTCTTGACATTTAAACACAAATTTCGATAGAACAAACATCACTCATTTCAAATTTACATGAACTAAAGTATAGCCCGGTTGCACAAAAGTCTGTTAGATTTCAATAATGAATAAGGAATTGAGAGATGTCCTTTGGAAAAATCCTTCTATGATTGGTTCTCTTGGCATTTAATCACAAGTGTTGAAAGAACTAACATCACCCATTTCAAATTTACATATGAACTAAAGTATGGCCCGGTTGCACAAAAGTATGTTAGATTTTAATGATGAATAAGGCATTGAGAGATATCCTTTGGAAGAAGCCTTCTTTGATTGGTTCTCTTGGCATTTAATCACAAGTGTTGAAAGAGAAACATCACTCGTTCCAAATTTACATGAACCAAAGTTTGGACCGGTTGCTCAATAGTCTGTTATATTTTGATAATGATTAAGGCTTTGGATGTTTCATTTCAAAGAAAGCTTTTCTGGTTGGTTTTCTTGGTTTTCCACCATTAAAATTGAACGCACCATGGTTGTGGTTGTTTGATAGAAAAAATTTCAGGAGTGTTTCGAGAACCGTCTTTGGAATAACTCCATTCCATCTTCAAATAAGAAAATATTTCTTAATATAGTCTCCTCCAATTCCTACTACAGTATAGATAAGAAATATAAACGCCTATAATTCAAAAGTCTTTCTTTTATATCACTTTCAAGTGGTTTCAATTATAATAATAGAAACAATTTTTCGACCAAAACATTTAAATATACTTGTGCTCAGCATGGATAAGAGATTATAGAATGTGACATAGGTAATCTCTATAGTATAGATCAAAGAGTATGTTTTCTATACTCTCTGGCCTGGATGAGTCAGATCAGCAAAAACATTACATAAGAGGGATGAATAAATATTTATTGATATATTTTTCGAAGCTCTTCTCATTTCTCTGTCTGCTCAATTCAAAATTGTGATTTGCACTGTGGTATAAATTTGAAAATGGACCATTTTGGGCATTAGCCTTTTGTGCCTCTTCATTCTGAGTATAATAATTATTGCACGTGCTTGAATTAATGAATATCCAGCTCCTCTCCCAATTTTACAGTTTGAACAATTATCCTGCTGAAATTTTCTTCACACGTCGACAGCCTTTCATATAAATGTGTTACTGCAATATAGGCCTCATGGGCATCAAACACTGGCTTTTGTTTGAGTTGGTAAAAAAGACGCTGTGATCTTCAATACTTCAATTATCCTAATGAAATCATAAATGAAAAATGTTCTAGTTGATGGATATATTTTTTAATTGAATATAACTGTTACTAGTACTAGGACTAACGATCAGTTTTTTATCCTAGATTAATCCTAATAATTTCCTAAATATCCTAAATTAAGTGGATAGATAATTGAGCAAAGATACAGCAGCAGTCGAAGAAGCAATATCTTTCCATGATGAGATAAATGAGTCTCAACTCTTGTCAATGCCAGGTATAAAACTATCACGCCGTCATGTTTCTAAAGTTGTTCTCGGGCCATCTTGTTCCACATATTAAAATATCCTTACTCGTCAATACTTGATTTATTTCTCTTTTATTAAGTTTTTTGCGTGAATAATGATGTTGTGGACTTTTCCATAATTGAAGAGACTTGAAATGTTGTCAAAAATCCACTTTATTTATTTTTTTAATAAAAAATAGACTTGAAATGTTGTCAAAAATCCACTTTATTTATTTTTTTAATAAAGTGGATTTTTGACAACATTTTAAGTCTCTTCAATTATTTCTCTTTTCTTGATCCCTTTTCCGACTTACGATATTGAAAAATGATACAACTGATTTCATAGTTCCCACCTTATTGCTAATAGAGGAAACTTTAACAGAGGTTGTTCAAGGCATGATTCAGACATGAGAATTTGCAAGCATACTTTATTGCCACTCTGAATATTGTGAGGTCCACGCTATGATGTCAGTGGAAAAGATAGGACCACAGCGTTGTCAATTCTCTCCGTTGCCATTGCCTTCTATAGTAATAGTAGATAGCTGATTCCTGCATATCTGCTGTGCTGATGTAGCCTGATTAACTGCTCAATTATATTTTATTCGTCAAGAAAATATATTTTTTAATGATTTTACTATAAATTCTCATAATTTCGGCACCTAATCAATTATATTTCAACACGGTTAAAAAATAATCTGGCAACCTTGCGGAGCTGGAAAAGGATATATCGTCAAATTCAAATATATCTACAGACTACTTTTGAGTCGAATTTGTTCAATCATTTAAATTCTTATAGTGTACAGTAAGCAGAACGGTCAGGTCGATATTTAGCTTTCACTGTAGGTCGTGCTCGCGATCAACCTAATATTATTTGATCTAAATTTCAAGACAATTTTTTGCTATAGAGAAACTTAAAATATGTTTTTATCATTGCCAGCTGTTTAGTGAAATCGAAATCTATAGCATACCGCGACTCACTTGTTCTGTTCGCAAATTTAGACCCCCAACCCTTGGTAGGACAAGACAAATGGGTGGGGGGGGGGTTTGGCGGGGGTTACTTGTAAATGCTCAGAAGTGTTGAGTTGCAAGATATTTATCTCGGCCATTCCCGTGTTTCAGATGGACACGTTAAGCCGTCGGTCCCGCTTGCCTAAAAAGGAATAGTTAGGTCATGTCAGAGGCCCTAAAATTGACCAGTTGCGACCTGAAAACTCTGACACCAGACCTGAGCCAGCCAGGTCACTCGATATTATTAGTTGCGGGGCTGGGTGGTGCTGAATTTTGATAGTGGCGCGTCATTAAACCCCTCCTAGAATAGGTACGTCATACCATAAAGAAAATACAGTATAGCTTAAGATGTCCCATGGTATACTTAGGTAGTTTATGTTCCCAATCTCAAGGTGATTTTTTGTTCACTAAAGTTGATTACTGTCTACTAACTATCTATTAAGAATAAATTATGACCACCCCGACACATATTATAATAGTGGGGTATCATAATTAGGCCTAAGTTTAGTATTAGCAACTTTTGTACGGTATGTATAATATAATAATTATGTATAATATGTTTTGTCAATAAGCTCCTCTGGTTGCAATTCATTGGCAATCAGAGAAATTATTATTATTACCATACTCTTTTGGCTGGGTCAGAGAAGAGTGGATATATAAGAACGTAAGAACGGCACAGTATGAGAGACTAAAGAGTCACATAACTTGAAAAAAAACTACTAGGACTATCGGCTTGAGTTAACAGTTTATCATACTATATCATGGTATATCTTCTTATGCTACCTATATTTTATGTAAGATGATACCGGTAATAAAATTGATTGTGGGTTCGTGTACCGGTACCGGCAAGAATATCAGCATATCTGATTTAATAAAATACTCTTATCACGTATGAATGAGAACATTTAGATACGGATTCAATTCATGAGTATTAAATATTTCAATAATAAAATTATTTTTAATTTAGAAGTCAATCATAAAAATTTGAATTCACATGTCAATCAAAAATATTTCTTTAACTAGAATAAGAACCAACTTACTTTAAAGTCGAAGAATGACTGACGAAGACTGACAAGGAGCTATAATCACTCAATAAGTTTCACTGAACTATTTGGATAAAATTATACAGCTCTAGAGAAAAATAATAAAATTCACAACACTCCACACCGGATTGACAGAGCAATCACATCAAAACATGATAACGAACCAACAGACCAACTGAAACTGAACTGAAAACTTTTTTGTACTCGCTGACACGCTGGAACTTGCATCTCTCAACCACTGTGATGTGTGATGCTGGAACATTCCTGTCTGTAACATTCTGACAGCTGACTCGAAAACATTCAATCTCTGTGAAGAGGAAACTCAAAGGCTACAAAACTATGCAGTGTTACCAACTTTTGTTTACTCTCTTATTCGTTACTCTACTCTCCCGCTCATCGTGCTTGCTAACTTACTTTGCTACAGTACTTGCTTGGTTTTTGTTGTAGGCTACTTGTTAGGTTCGGTATTGATGCTTTTTACTAAACAAAAGTGTGTTTTTCTACATTTTCTCATTTTTAGAATATAATTCGTGTTATAAATAGCATGGAGCAATCAACAGAGGTTGAAGACTCATCGAACAATGATTTTTCATCGAAAGAAAATCAGGAAGCAAGAGCTTTCCTTCGTGAAAGATTTCTTCGAGTGGTGTCTTCAGTTATAGGTACCGTAGCATATTCAATTACTTCAAATAATAATACCACAGTATACATACAGTACGGAAACTTGGATAGTACCCTGACGCTAAAATCCGCCATCTTGTTAGGAAGAGCCGCATTGTAATAGTATTGATGGTAGGTTCGGATCACTTCAATGATCCGGATCAATTGATCTCGTTCACTGCTACGAGCCAATCAGAGGACCAGGATTGGAACTTCCCAAGGTCACGTGACGTGTTTAGTATTGGCGTCATGTAAAAAGCATTGGTTAGATAGGCGATTTATTACAAGTTTCCATTCTGTACTTATTCTGTGATAATACTAGACCTATTGCAAATCAATTTCTCGGAGGAGGTCAAGTCCTTTTGACTTCTTTCCCGAAATTAATAGACTTTGATTCTCATGTTAAATATTGGAACAAAACTATATTTGTAGTTTTTGTGACCTATTTGTAGGCTACATTTATGTTGCCTTTCATAAATCGACATCACTCCACATGTAGAAATGTGGTAACTGGTTATTTTAATATTAATTTTATTGGTGATGACTCAAATATTATCCAGCTTCTGAAATGTTTTGGTCTGTACATCACTTGCACCGAGCCCACCAGAGCCTGGACAATGTTACTGTGAGCTTTCAACTGATGTTTACAACACCAAGGTCATTGAACTCCATGGTGATCACCACTCTGCACTGGTGTGAAATCTTTCATTGTGTGGCTCGTCCATGGCGAGTGATGAAACACCTACCGTACTTTGAATGTAAACTATATTTTCAAATCAAGACCTGTACATTGATCCTTTCAAATAATAATATGGCCAGCACCCCCTTGCATGTAGTGCTCCAAAACTCTGGTTTATTTAGAACTTTTTTCAACTATTTCCAAGAAAGATTCAACTTCTTCTTTCCTGAAAAACCCAAACCGCATATTGCTTTCAGCAATCACAGCAGAGACAGAGCCCTATGAGAATTAATCAAGAGTGATACACTGATGATCTTGTCAGGTTGAAGGGACTTATACATACTTGCTCCAAAGGACAGGTATGAGCATGATAATTTATGGCGACAGGGAGAGATATACTGTCGTGCCAAATCCATTAATGAACAGGACATTGAACAGGCTAGAAGCTGGCAACTATTATACTGCAAAGATTGAGAATACACCAAATTGCTGTAAGGCGGCATGTGATTTGATGGAGTCAGTTAACTCACATTGGTCCTTGCCGAGAAGACCCATAGAGCTTGAGCTTGCCGAGAACCTATAGTAATAGAAGATCCATCAAGACAGCTTGATTTTACAAGTTCTGATGCATTCAACAATTTTCTTCTGACAATTTTCGACTGATAGCTACAATCATTCTGTCTGATGTATTCAAATAATTTTATTTATACAATGTCTATTCAGAAATTATCAAATGTCAAAAATTATTTTTACTATTTTCAGGAAAGCCATGCCAATTGTATACCGCAGAGAACACAATTGTGAGTGGCGAATTCCATGGATGTGACAAAGACGTGATCAATTTTTTGATCAAGGATCTTGAAACCCCAGTTTATCAGATTCCAGTTGCTTGTGTTAGAGCCACCGACATTACGAATATCACATTCCATAATGCTGAAAAGCTGACAAATAAATAATGTAATCTTATTTTCATTGATGTGATTATTCTGATCTTAATGTGATCTGATTATATATTTTTGTTTTATCACTTGAACATTTTTTGGGTAAAGACCCAGTGCACCTCAGTTCAACACCTTTTTCCACTATTAAAGTAATTTGCAATTCACTTAGAAGGTAGAACTACTAGGGTTCTAGTGCGAACTAGTTTTAGAGATGATATAAAGTTGCCTGAAAGGAGATCCTGGTACTTAGCCACTTTATGTAGACCTGACCAGCTACATTTCACATTCCAAGAGAAACGTGCTACAGTGAGATTCAGTTATAAAGTGGAGATGATAGGGAGGCACTGTTGCCAGATTTTTTCATCCACCACCTTCTACAGTAGATGGATGTAATCCAAGTTATCTCGGAGAAGCTGATCTGGTATTAATTCTTGTTGATAATAATCAATTCTATGTTAAATATATTTTATTCGTCAAGAAGCCATGATGTAATATGATAAATTTTCATAATTGAGATGAAATATTTTGGTGAGTTGTCATGTTTCTACATAGTCTACAAACAATTTGGCACTGGTGTGGATACAAAACGACATATTTGTTGAAACAGATGGCATAAAAGTGAAACTTACATATTTATTGAATCAATATTTATGTACTAGAGTGATTCCATCCAAGTTGAAATTAGAATAATATTTGAAACATGATTTGTTATTACACATTTACCCCTATGTTTTTGTTTATTGAATATATAGATATTTGATAAATATCCGTAGGTCTAGTTTTTGTAATTGAAATTATAGCATTGATAAGAGTCTTCAGTAATTTAATCCAGATTCTTTATTCAACTAGGTCAGTTAGTAGCAAAGACATTGCTACACACAGTCCTTGATGAAGCTATCAAAGTAAAATAATTGTACTTTGTTAGGTATGGAGTAGCCTACATGAAAACCTACATGAAACATTGAGGCAGGTAGAGAAGGGATTAAAAGAAGTGGCTGGTGGCCACCGATTTTTAATTTGCCTCATTCCATAATTAATATAATACTGTATGATATACAGGGTGATTCATAATTATGGTAAAATAATTTAATACGTGATAGTAGAGGTAAAAATGAGAAAAAAAGTTCATATAAACATATATCCATAAACGCTTCATTAGCGAGTTATACAGAGTGAAAGATTTCGCCCGGAATTCAGCTCCTCTGGTGAAATACACCGATGCTGAATTGTTTGGGGACTAGTTTTTTAAAAACTTATTCTGGATTCATATGGAAAAATATCTGAAAAATTGGATAAAACTAGTCTGGAAGCTGTAGTGTGAGTAGTTTTTGAGAAAAAAGTTGAAATATGCAAAAAATCCAAGTAGAAAAACACAGACTTCTACGTTTGATGCCCAATAACTTTCTTTAATAACTTTTATTTTTCGCAATAAAAATTGTAGAGAATTTAATTCTGAAAAGAATTATGTAAGCCGTGTAAACTAAATTTAAATAAAATTTGAATAAAATGTATTCTTATGTAGTACATTACACGACAAAAATTTGCTGTTTTATGAGGAGAGAATTAATAACTCATAGGTTGTAGCTGATTGCAAATAAAACATGGATTTCAATAATAGCTGTTCCAAAACAGCTGATTTATTATGTTCTAAATAAGAAAATATTTGAAAGAAATTATCAGCTGAAAATTATTTTCAGAAATATTTTAGTTCACTGTTGAACAAAAAAAAAAAACAAACTGTAAGTTAGGCCTACTGTAACCATGCTGTTTTTTTTTGTTCAATCTATTAACCAGTTATTTGTAACCATTCCACTCTGCTTTTGTGTTAAGTGCTAACTTTTAAAAAATGGCAGGTAATCTTAGACATTATTCATACTCCGAATTAGCTGACATGCATTTAATGTATGGGATGGGACACTACTGTAATAGTACTGAAGCAAGACGTTTGTATCAAGAGAACTTTCCCAACCGAGTATGTCCAAGTTCAAGGTTTTTTGCCACTATTCATCAACGTCAGTCTGAAACAGATTCTTTGATATCCAAAGAGCACATTTATGCAGGCAGACCCCGATCTAATATTGTAGACTGTTGAGTTAGAAGAACAAGTTCTTAATGAAATTTATTAACTTCCAGAGAAGAGCACAAGAGAATTGTCAGTGCAGTTTAATGTCCATCAATCTATTATTTGGAGGAAACTAAAATAGCAACAATTACATCCATACCACCTCCAGAAAGTTCATACTCTATTGCCACGAGACTGTATTCCCTGTGCTGGTATTTGCCGATGGTTTTTAGTAAAACTTGTTTACTCAAACTTTTTAAAAACCGTTTCATTTACCGACGAGGCACACTCTCCAAGAACAGCTATCGTTAACGTCAACAACCAACATATTTGGGCAGCTGAGAATCCTCATTCCATCAATCCTAATCTTCCACAACATCAGTTTTCAGTAAACATTTGGGCAGGAATCATAGGAGATCATCTACTTCTGTTCGAGCTTCCTCCCAGGCTTAATAGCATAATCTACTAGTCTTTTGGTATAAGTTTAATGTTATTTAGATATGCTACTTTCATATAAGAAAAACTTTCCTTAAAAAACCGAATATTCTATTTGCAATCAGCTACCGTACAACTTATGAGTTATTAGTTCTCTCCTCATAAAACAGCAAATTTTTGTGGTGTAATGTACTACAAAAGAATACATTTTATTCAACTTTTATTTGAATTTAGTTTACACAGCTTACATAATTCTTTTCAGAATTAAATTCTCTACAATTTTTATTGCGAAAAATTATTTGTTTACTGGTCATTAAAGAAAGTTATTGGGCATCAAACGTAGAAGTCTGTGTTTTTCTACTCAGATTTTTTGCATATTTCAACTTTTCTCAAAAAATACTCACACTACAGCTTCCAGACTAGTTTTATTCAATTTTTTAGATATTTTTCCATATGAATCCAGCATAAGTTTTCAAAAAACTAGTCCCCAAACAATTCCGCATCGGTGTATTTCACCAGAGGAACTGAATTCCGGGCGAAATCTTTCACCCTGTATAGCTCGCTAATGAAGCGTTTATGGATATATGTTTATATGAACTTTTTTTCTTATTTTTACCTCTACTATCACGTAATAAAATATTTTACCATAATTATGAATCACTCTGTATAACTCAAATAGAATGATGACAACTATAATGTAACTTTTCCTCAATTTCCATTTTTTACAAAACATTGGTCTTTATAAATAAGAATTAATGAAAAGTGACACAGGTTTTGGAAAGCACTAGTCATCATTAATTTGAAATTTCCACTTACCATGTCTACAAGCCGCTTTACAGCCAATTTCAAGAAATTTAATTGACAATAGTATCTTACGTCACAAGGACGAGAAGGGGCCTTTTGCAGGCGAGAATGATGTTTTTAGTCAAGGCATTAGCAGAGACTAGAATTTCATTCCAGCACTGCAAAAGACATTCGCGTCCAAGTAACATACACTATTTTTGTCATAATAATCTAAAGAAGAATAATTGACAAATATAAAACATTTCCTGCATGTGCTGAAGTTACTACATGCATTCTATAAACATAACCTAAAGTGTGAGATAAATTACTTTTAACATGAAGAGGAGAAACCCATTTCTCCCTCCACAGTTTGTAGCATAGACACAGACGGACATCCTGCGCACAATTGGATGCGCCGTGTCATTTTGCTTCATGTTCTTGTGATGAAGACATCTCTGTAACATACACAAAGCAACATACCTGCTGACCAGTACACTACTTGAAACATTGCCAGCAATAGATGGAGGGGAGTGTTGCCGCGGCGCGTTACAAAGCTCTCTCACTCAGACACAAAAGAAGGAGAATGCTGCTATATAGGCAGTGGGAGTGATTAGTGGAGAATAGAGCATCGGACCTCTCCGTCTTCGAGAAAGAGCCGTGTTAAAAGTAATTTATCTCTCACTTTAGTTTACAAATTCCGAATCAGGAATTTTGTGGAAGTTGACAAAACTTCCACCTGGAGTGCTGAAGGTGATTTTTTGTAGCAGTTTTGCTGTTTCTATTTCATAACTAGGAAAGATACTTGACTGTAAAGAAAACATATATGTTTCATTACAGTAGAGTATGCTGTAATAAGAATCATATGTTTATTTGTTTTCAAAAAAGCCGTTCACCGGCTTGATTTCATGCATGGAAATGAGATTGAATGACTGACAAAAAAATTGTATTCTTCACGAACATCTGAAGATCGTATAATTGCACATCGAGCAATCGACATTTTGAAATTTCTGTTGAGTTCAAACATAGCACACTAAGAACTGGTCTCTATCTCACAGCTCAAACTATCATCGTATAGAAAATAGAATAGAATAGCCTATCAAAGATGAATCTTAAAACCCTATAAGGTATTTATGTGACCGTTTCTGAATAATTTGAATACTCATTGATGTAAATGGCATTGACATTTACAATATCGTGGTTCTGATCCAGTTGGCACTTGCCAATAATCAGCCTTCAAATTTTCATAACCAACAAAAATTATTTGATTCTAATCACGCGTAGGTTTTAACCTTGAGTAAGTGGAAATTATCCATTGAATTGTCTTTAAATAAATAGCAAAATTGGGAATAATAATATGACTCTGGCCATAGACTCCAGTTCCAAGCCTGCACCAGCAGAGAAAGCCGCTGAACCCAAAAAGCTGAAACCTTGCTGTGCTTGTCCTGAAACGAAGAGGGTCAGGGATGCATGGTGAGTTTATTATTATTTCTATATTTCTAAACCTATATCAGAATAAAATCAAATAATTTTTCTCTATAATAGTAGCAGTACAGTGAGTAATAACAGCTAAATGCTCACTAGGCTATCTATAGTTGTCTGTCCATTTGTCATTGAATCCGGAATATTATTGCAACTTTCGGTGCAATAATAATTTTTTAATTTACAAAATTTTCAATCCTTAAATCTGTTAGAACTACTGAATGCAAAATGCTATTCTTGGCACACAGCAAAAATGACCTTATTTTTAGTTGTTTGAGTCAAATCTACCATGTAGCGGTATTATACCTGAGTATTTTATAGGCTATAGACAACCTACAGCATCACAAAAAAAATGAAAATCATTTCCAACAATGAAAATTAGGGGGCATAGGCTAAGTTAAGTTATAAGTAAGTTAATTAAGTTGTATTAGGTTTCATTCATACGTAGAAGTAGGTATTAAATCTGCTCCGTCAGCTAAGCTGAAAGTCGTACCATAGAGAAAAGATAGCACAAGAAGATATTCCATGATTCATGTTCCAAATCTTACTGTTAACTCAAGCCGATAATCCACGTAGTTTTTTTTTGTGAAGCTAGCTTATGATATAAACAATGGGATATAAATCTACGCTATTTTTTCTTAGCTGTACTCTCATGCCGGCGCCACACTCTTGCCGAGTGCGTACAAATGACGACGAGCGCGATAGTATGTATAGCTACTAATATGCCAGCGCTCTTAATTATTTTTGTTGAGACTAGACGAGCAAAGGCGATTTGCTTGCCTAGCATCTACAAATATATCCCATCCACAATTTTTCAACCATTGCATGCTTGCGGCAAGCGACTCGGCAAGAGTTTGGCCTAGTTTTCAGGTGTGAACAAATCATAATGTTACCAACACAGTAATAGGCTCGAGCTAGCCTAAATGAGCGTAATAGATGGGCAGAATTTAATCCACGCGTCTTCAGAATGCATGAATGCCCCACTAATATGGGGCACGTCTATTACGCTCGTATATTGTAGTTTTCTATAAATAGTCCACGAGTAACGCTCGTATAGTTGAGTCCACAGCCTGTATATAATAATTATTTTTGGTTTCTAGTATGGCTGAAGGTCGATCTCCACACTGAGGGGTGTTTTGTATATAAAATACTGAATTCTCCCCAGTAGTAGGGGGAATCTGGTTTACTCTTTCGGAAAATTATCATTGGGTTTTTTGTTTGTGATGTTGGAAGGAGAAGCATGTGCCCTCTGTGTACGCCCTGTAGAATATCTCAGCTGGCAATCGCTGGCATTATGTAATGCAATTAATGGCATTAATCTTTGAACACAAGTCAGAAAGCGTATGTAATTCTTGATATTGCACATCTAATATTCAAAATAATTCTTTTTTTTTCTTATTTCAGCATCATCGAAAATGGAGAGGAGAACTGCAAAAGCTTGATTGAAGCGCATCGAGAATGTATGAAGAAAATGGGATTCAACATATAGTTCATCACCTCCACATAGTTCGAGTGGACTCATCTTGTTAATAAGCATCTCGATGATATGTTAAAACGTCCTTTTTTGTGTTGTAAATTGTTAATTGTTTGTCCTATAAATATTACTGATATTGTTTGTGGCTTTGACATTGATTCAAGAGCGTACTTAATGCAATACAATCATCCGAAATGTCTTAGATAAGCCTGTTGTATTTATTAATGTAGGAGTTTAGGGTTCAATAAAATATGTGAATAAATTTATGTTTCTTCTTAAGAACTATCCCATTTCATTATTCCTGAACTATTACATGCAATTACAGTTTTTAAGTGTTCAACATTGAAGTTATGCAAGGTATAAAATTATGTTCCTAGTTTCAAATACAGTAATGTATTTAATTCAAGGATTAATCCAATATCCAAACATCATTATTTAAATATTATGAAGAATATTTTTTCAAGTTTGACTTGAAGCTGATCGATCGCTGACAATCACAAAACGCCACTTGTTCTTGCAAGCGAACCGGTATCACGGTAACTGCAACCTTGGCATTGATTTTCTCGTAAATGAATGATGTCCCAAATATTTCTATTTTAAAATGTTTTATGTAATTTCAAGTAAAAATTTGGAAAGTCAGGGCTACAAGAAATCACCCTCCTGGGAAGCAGAGAAAAACATTTCTCGTTGTCCGCAGGGCAAAAAATGGACACCATGTTCTAGTTATTAGAATTGAAACAAAACTAAGACATTCTTTCAATTTTTATGTAAATTACTAATTTGTAAACCCAACTGCCTGACAAAACTACACTCTTAAACCTATATTCAACCAATGCATATGTGTATATGCATGAATAAAAAAGAGACTTCAAACAGTTTTATATAATAATTTATTAACTAGCAAATAAAGTTTTAATTCAATCACAACATTATTAAAGAAAGCAAATAATGACAGTGAATATGGATGAGAAGTGAATTCATTTAGCACTTGAATATTTGGAATGCATACAAAAGACAATTCAATTATGATATTACACACATAATAACTTTCATAAATCTTAATTGAAAAGGTTGACTGAACCTTTGGGGGTTTCAGTAGATTCAACCAGGAAGAACTATTTAAATCAGGTTGATGGTAGTGACAACTATTAATTCCAAGAAGATGTAATCGAATTACAATTATTAGATTGATTTTGAAAATCCACAGTACATAAAAAGTTAATTGCTCACTCAAAATAGAAAATGAATAAATTTGAAGCTGAACAACTTCAAATGTGCTCTTATCGATTTATAAACTCTGAGAAATATAAATAATTATACCTGAGTATAAAAGTTTAATAATTACAGTCGATATTAAAGTTTGAATAATTTTCGAACGTCATTTCGGATGAAAGAAAATATCTACCAAGAATTGTATTATGTTCTAAAAATATTAGCAATAATCTGTTTAGATTATTCAGATGAAAATTATAAATAGTGAGGTCCAAGTTTTAATGGCAGTGTTTCATTAGCAATGGTATTCTTGTCTATCATCCAACAAAGCGGATAGCGCTATCTCTTTCTCGCTTAGCTCTGTTGCCAGATCGTCTTTTAACAATGTAGAAATAATAATTAATTAAAATATTTCATCTTAATATTATGAAAATTCATTATGAAATTATTGAAACATATAATTTCTTGCTTAATAAAATATAATCGATTATTTTAAACTATAATGAACAGTTAATATTACATTAATAAAGCTATATCAGCTACCGTCTATAGAAGGCATTGACATGACAGAGGATCGGCAACGTTCATCTATTTTTCTCCACTGCCATTATAACGTGGACCTCTCACTAGAGATGCAAATACATGAAGTTGAATCATGGAAAATATGAATATTATTTGAAAAAAAAAATAGTAATGTATAATGATACATTCAAGAAGAGAATTCATGATGAACCGGCAAACCAGGAACAGAATGTTCTGAGAATAATTATTACAGGTGGTTTTTAACTAGAAAAAAATGAAAAGTTCTGTAATAATAAAAAGAATAACAGCTTATTGACTTAATAACGATTACAACAAACTGAGGAAACAATAAAAGAAAATTCATCTGTTTCAGATTAAAAAACTGTTCAATGGTGATTTAGGCTATGTACACATGGTAGCGTCGCACCGCGCGGTTTGAGACGCGCGTCCGACCGCGCGGTGCGATATACAATGGAGCTAATGGCAGCGTCCACATGCACCACTCACTAAAATCTGGACGCGCCGCGCACTGCGCCGCCCAGACTTTCAACCTGAACCGCGCGGCGACAGCGCAGTTCCCAGTACACTACAGTCAGTTGGACTGTACACATGAGAGCAGTCGGACGCGAGCTTTGATCTAGTTCACTTGTTTTGTGTAGTGATTTTACAGCAACTCTGTTCAGTGTGCAGCCATGAAAATGAACAATTTTGACACAGAATTGTTCATAGAAGAAGTAAAAAGTCGACGTGACATATGGGATATGGCGAGTCCTGATTACAAGAACTGAACAGAACAAGAACTTGATGCCAAGTCGTTCTTTACGATCTCCAACAACTCGTCAAAAGATGAAATCGACATTCGCAAATAGTTAAAAAATTTGGGTTTGTATTTCCTCAAGTTAGGGTAAAGAGTCACAAAAGCACCATGCGTTAATCTATTGGTCAAAATAGGGTGAACGCAAAAGTTTCTTTGCCTTCGTTTTCTCGCTTTATATCTACGATACACAAGCCACATACATGTTACCTCTTCAACTTCCATTGCTGAACTGGAGGTGGACGCCGCGTATAAAACGCTCGCATGTGTACAACTGCAGAATTTTGGACGCGCGTCGCACCGCGCGGTGCGACGCTACCATGTGTACATAGCCTAAGTTATAGTGGAATTTTCTATTTAAAATAGTCAAATAGGTATCATAAATATTAATTATTGAAGTTATTAAAGCACAATGACGTATTAGAGAAAATATCAAAGCAATAGCTGCTTATAGATAACACAGTATTAATAGACATTCAATTCACTCATTAAATTCCAATAATGCATTGTCTGCAATTAGTCAAATTTTATGATTAAAAAATAGGAAATAATTTAAAATATTGATATCACTCTTGAATGTTAAATAATCACTATAAAAATGGTTCTTTATTTAATTTATTGTATAATTTGTTTTTTGAAATATCGAAAATATTGCTCGATAAAGATTGAATATTTTTATCAGTTGATATAATTTCATGAGATTTAAAATGGTTTAGTTACTTATTTTTCAAGTTTTAAACTAGCCACAATGAAATTTAGGACGGACAGCAAAAGAAACGCTATCTAAAATGAAAAACTGTATGCTATAATTTAACTGCTTTAGTACCTACAGTAGGCCACCACTTACACCTAGCGAGTCTCAGTCCTAAAGCAGTTAAATAAAATTAATGTGAACTCAATATTTAAAATTCAAAAGAAGCGTAAATTTATTTATATATTTTACTGTACTTTGATGAGAAAGCTAAGTTGAAATGATATAAAAATATATTGAATTGGGGAAAAATCGTATTAATTATTGGAAAAGGGTAAGGGTAAGCCTAAAACTTTAGACACAATATGAAGCAATAGTAAGCGAGCGTTCAAGGACGGAATGTAATTTCAAGCTTATTTGTAAATATAAGAGAGCAGGGATTGATTACGAATCGGTTAAGATAATATCTAAGTTCCTAAAAGAATTCCAATTTATATATGCTGGCCAGGGAAAAATTTAATCAATAATGATAGCTATGTCCTTCACCCTAGTCATTAATCATTTTCCATGGACCGCATATTAATGATATTATGGAAAGGAAATTACCATAAATTTAAACTTTACTAGAAGCGTTTTTCAAGAGCGATCTATTTCACTACCTCCGTAAACAAAGGCGTAGTGCATTCGTGTGACATCAGCACAGATAGGGCTTTTACACCAATATAAATTCATTGATTTCAGCTGATTTATATCAGCTAGTGTTTTTATTGGTCTAGGAGTCCTACCTGTGCTGACGTCACACGAATGCACTACGGCTTTGTTCACGGAGGTAGTGTCTATTTACGGCTGCTAATAAGAATTTGAATGATCTTGAGATTATATAAATAATTATAAATGTTTCATTTGAATTATCCAACAAAGTTTCATTAATAATTCTACAAAGATTAGAAATAAATTTGTACCGCACTCAAAATAAACATGGTTGCACCTATGTTATTAAGTTGAAGCAGATACTGGTACCGTAGAGGTAGTGGTAAAACCCCCTTTTCATGACAAAAAATTGATTTATATAAATATGTGAATGATCGGTTGAGAGAAGTAGATCCTACAAATTACAAGGATTTATAAATTGAGAACAAAAATGGCAAATAAGTAGAATTATGGTAGGGACTACATCTTCTTCATGAGATTAACAATATAAAAAGTGAAATTTGAATACCTCTTTATATAGATTCATTACTAGTTCAAGAGAAAATATAAATATTGAATAATAAATCTCATTATTCATTTTTATGAACTGAGTGTGGTTCCATAGTAATGAGATCTTGTCGTTTGGTCCAGTTCACATATAACATCGCATATATAAGATTATATATATGTATTTACAGCAACAAAATAATGAACATTTCTCAATATCATAATAGCACCACCCAATCAGATCATATCATCATATCCAAACAAACCCGTTGCACTAAGAAAACAACAAACACATTTTAAAATACATAAATCAACTTAAAATACAACGCTCATTGGATAATTTCTATTATAAACGGTCCTAACACTAAATTGCATATACTTTAACCAGACTAGATTGTCATTGGTATTATCAATTCATTCAAAGTTATTTCATGTTCTCCCAAACCCAAATTCGTGATTCAAGATCAGGCTGACGGTGTTCATTATCACAATTATCTTACATTTATTTTCAGATGATGATAAGAAACTTATTTGATATTTTTTAAGTACAGAATAATCGATCTTATAACTAACAAACTAGTGATGGAGGCTTGTAAGATCCGCGAATAGAACACTATAGTAAAGTGTTTTACAGGAAATGTCTATGACATGCAATTTAACTCAATTTGAATTCATACAACCTGTAGAAATCAATCCTCTTTCATAAAGTGCATAAAATATTCAGTATTTGAAACATTAATAGATGAGTCTATTCAAATGTACAAACAAAGACGTCAAGTGAGATTTGAAGGTTTCAAATCCACATGAAAACTTGGCGAGAATAACTCGCTTTCCGCTTTTTAAATCTTTCACATCAGTTTCTCACTCAAAACTATTTAGTAATCTAAATATCTTGCACAAAAACAATGAGAATAACGGCAAATTAGTAATTTATAGTACGAAATTGACAAACTTGAATAAAAACAATATGGCACATTTCTAATAGAAGATTACTTACTACTCAGCTATATGTTCAAAAAGCATCAAGAATAGATTTTTGTTTTTGAATTTGAAATCTCATATTTTCTAAAAATCAGAAATACTGAGATCCTTACATTTAAGAATTCCACTATAAATACATTAAATTATACTCAACAACAACAACAATGATATCTTATTATAATAAATTAAGCACTATGCTAAGCAAGACAAATTGAAACTGGAACTACAATTAAAATGGTTTGTGGTAGATAGGAACATATGTTTTCTGGCCGGATACTGTTTCACCTCATTGTCTATCTTGGAGAGTGTCTCATGAAGAACATCTTTCTCGTTAATGGTTGAACTGAAAAACCATCTTTCTACTAATATAATTTATTAGATTTGGGGCCTCCTGGACCTGGGCGATCATTCAAAAGATCAGTGGACATGCCAAACATCGAATTCATAAAGAAATATGTGAAGCGGAAAATGTCATGACGGTTATAAATTACAGCGATTTCTTAGAGTTATTTCAATATATTATAAAGTAAGGACCGGAGTCAAGTCTCCACAACTCAAGACTCTCAATAAAAATTATGGATTATGGTAATTAAAATGGTTGACTGTGATATGATCTTCAAAATATCTTTCTTGTGAGTAATAAACAAAATACCATAAAAATAATGTGTTACTGTAACTCCTATAAATTTTTTCAGGTACAAAATCAGTAGCATAAGAGATCGTCATATTGGAAGTTACTATCATAGGTCGGTAAAACGCATTGGAAAGGTACACACTTCAAAGGAAAACTATTCAAATTTAAAGACACATTATTCATGTTTGAACTTCGATTCCGAAATGAAATGGAGTGATGGTGATGAGGTGAACTGTGATTCATGAATGCCAGGCAACATCGGGAATCGAACCCGATACCGACCATCTTTCAGCGATGAAGTGGAGGAAATTGAAACAGCATAAACTATTCAAATATAATGTAACAGGCATCAATTCTCACGAATCTAAGCATGAATGCCCAAACGATGAGGTGAATGAACAATTTAATAAAAGTTGAATAGATTCAAAGCGTGTGACCGTGTTTTGCTAAAATATATCAGATATGTGCTTGGCTTACATTACTATCTGAAACATTATTACTAACAAATAATGACAAATTGATCTATAAAGGTCCTCGTATCTTCAGTGATCAAGTGCCAAAAATCATACAATAATTTAAATATGACAATTTTTGAACCCCAATTCTCAATAACAATAAGCATAAAAAATAGTGTTGAATTACATTCAGCAACTGCAAACGTGCACGTTTGAAAGTATCATTCTCAATATATTATAATCACAACAATAAATATACTAATAAATATAATACTATTTAATTTTTTTCAATATATAATAGAATTGCATCTATTTTGAAGGCAATGGTGTAAATAGGATAAGCTAAAAATACTGCAGAAAGAATGATGTTACTTGAAATTGCATAACCTATTCACTAGTTTCAACAGAAATAGCAGCTAATGTATCCCAGGATATATTAATACTGTTAGAACCTCATCTAATTATTCAAACTAGTGACATAGAATTAATGTTCAATATTAAGAACTGTATCACAACTAAGCTCAATTTTTTATGAATTATAAGCTACTATCAACAATTTTCAAGTGCTTGGAGCATACAATTTGAAAAAAGTCAGGAGCTATTTGTGGAGTTTTTTTAGAACAAAATCAATGACTACTTGAAATTATGACTGATTATTGTAACATAGTTTAAATTATCTTAAATTGTATTCATGTCTATAAGGAAGGACTCTGGAATTGCACATAGAAACTGTACGAGAAAAGATCCCATACTTTTTCATTCAATCACACAAACTATGTTATAAGTCTGTGTTATATCTAGAAAATATAAAAAAATACCCATAGAAGTAGAAAATAATTTCCAATAAGGAAACATTAACTCTATACAGTCAATGACTCTCTCTATACATTGACTCTCTGTCAAATGAAACCTTGAAAATTTAATAAATGTGACAACCGATCATGCTTTGGAGCAAACCCTCACTCGATCATCCAAAACTGAGTGATTGGAATAGATAGTTCTTCAAAGGCTTCCTAAAATGGCTGCTACTATATAAATAAATCTTCCATCAAGATATTCTGTTCAAGTATGTTGACATCATTATGGATATCACTGGAGATTGTGAAGAAAGTCATCTAATGAAGTAAAACAAGAATAATGAGAGATGAGAATGATTTCCAGAAGCATAATCTTCTCAAGAGAACATAACATTTTTCTTCAAGACTCTGATGGACAACAGAATCTGCATAATGTTATCAATGGTCTGGAAGCAAGTGAAGAAGTGTGTGATTCTCTTTTGAACGTATAGAAAGAAATAGTTATTCGGTCTCCAACGATTTTTATCTGAACATAGTTGTGGCAAATTGTAAAAGTGTATTCTCACTTATAAAATGAAACAGAGTTCTTTCATTCTCCACGATGCAATCAAACAAAAATCCTAGTCTTAGTTAATTCTAGAACAAAAAGATCTGATCTCTGTATTTTTACTAGGTAGCTGTTTGAAGATAATTCAGCATTGAAGTTTTAGTGCAGCATGCATTTCTACAATAACCGCAATCTCTGTCAACATCTGATGGATATTTGAAAAAAACTCTTAATCTCACTTGGCCCATGAAATTGTAAGTGAAACTAGTTGTGGCTTTGACTAAATCCCTAAATATCGTTGACAAATTCGCATAATGATGACATGGCTCTCCTGAATTCAACTCCTCTACTTCACTTTTCAAAACTTCAATACGCTGCAAGATTATGGAAACTTTGTGATGAGAAGAGTTATGAAAATTCTCAATAAAGATGGAGTGATACAGGTGGACATAGCTTTTCATGTCTATGGTCTAAAATCAAACAAAGGTAGTGAACATATTAGAAGCAGCAGAGTAAAAGAATCACTCCAATAATATGCTCTCCAAACCATCGAGACTTGATTTCTAAATCTGTGGCAGAGATTCATTAATGTGACATGCAAGAATCTATAAAGGAATAATCCATACGTTAGCTACGTGCAGGAATACATACATTCATTTATTCATTTGTGGATAAAATTACAAATCATATAAATATGTGAATGATCGGTTGAGAGAAGTAGATCCTACAAATTACAAGGATTTATAAATTGAGAACAAAAATGGCAAATAAGTAGAATTATGGTAGGGACTACATCTTCTTCATGAGATTAACAATATAAAAGTGAAATTTGAATACCTCTTTATATAGATTCATTACTAGTTCAAGAGAAAATATAAATATTGAATAATAAATCTCATTATTCATTTTTATGAACTGAGTGTGGTTCCATCGTAATGAGATCTTGTCGTTTGGTCCAGTTCACATATAACATCGCATATATAAGATTATATATATGTATTTACAGCAACAAAATAATGAAGAACATTTCTCAATATCATAATAGCACCACCCAATCAGATCATATCATAATATCCAAACAAACCCGTTGCACTAAGAAAACAACAAACACATTTTAAAATACATAAATCAACTTAAAATACAACGCTCATTGGATAATTTCTATTATAAACGGTCCTAACACTAAATTGCATATACCTTAACCAGACTAGATTGTCATTGGTATTATCAATTCATTCAAAGTTATTATTTTCATGTTCTCCCAAACCCAAATTCGTGATTCAAGATCAGGCTGACGGTGTTCATTATCACAATTATCTTACATTTATTTTCAGATGATGATAAGAAACTTATTTGATATTTTTTAAGTACAGAATAATCGATCTTATAACTAACAAACTAGTGATGGAGGCTTGTAAGATCCGCGAATAGAACACTATAGTAAAGTGTTTTACAGGAAATGTCTATGACATGCAATTTAACTCAATTTGAATTCATACAACCTGTAGAAATCAATCCTCTTTCATAAAGTGCATAAAATATTCAGTATTTGAAACATTAATAGATGACTATTCAAATGTACAAACAAAGACGTCAAGTGAGATTTGAAGGTTTCAAATCCACATGAAAACTTGGCGAGAATAACTCGCTTTCCGCTTTTTAAATCTTTCACATCAGTTTCTCACTCAAAACTATTTAGTAATCTAAATATCTTGCACAAAAACAATGAGAATAACAGCAAATTAGTAATTTATAGTACGAAATTGACAAACTTGAATAAAAACAATATGGCACATTTCTAATAGCAGATTACTTACTACTCAGCTATATGTTCAAAAAGCATCAAGAATAGATTTTTGTTTTTGAATTTGAAATTTCATATTTTCTAAAAAACAGAAATACTGAGATCCTTACATTTAAGAATTCCACTATAAATACATTAAATTATACTCAACAACAACAACAATGATATCTTATTATAATAAATTAAGCACTATGCTAAGCAAGACAAATTGAAACTGGAACTACAATTAAAATGGTTTGTGGTAGATAGGAACATATGTTTTCTGGCCGGATACTGTTTCACCTCATTGTCTATCTTGGAGAGTGTCTCATGAAGAACATCTTTCTCGTTAATGGTTGAACTGAAAAAGCATCTTTCTACTAATATAATTTATTAGATTTGGGGCCTCCTGGACCTGGGCGATCATTCAAAAGATCAGTGGACATGCCAAACATCGAATTCATAAAGAAATATGTGAAGCGGAAAATGTCATGACGGTTATAAATTACAGCGATTTCTTAGAGTTATTTCAATATATTATAAAGTAAGGACCGGAGTCAAGTCTCCACAACTCAAGACTCTCAATAAAAATTATGGATTATGGTAATTAAAATGGTTGACTGTGATATGATCTTCAAAATATCTTTCTTGTGAGTAATAAACAAAATACCATAAAAATAATGTGTTACTGTAACTCCTATAAATTTTTTTCAGGTACAAAATCAGTAGCATAAGAGATCGTCATATTGGAAGTTACTATCATAGGTCGGTAAAACGCATTGGAAAGGTACACACTTCAAAAGAAAACTATTCAAATTTAAAGACACATTATTCATGTTTGAACTTCGATTCCGAAATGAAATGGAGTGATGGTGATGAGGTGAACTGTGATTCATGAATGCCAGGCAACATCGGGAATCGAACCCGATACCGACCATCTTTCAGCGATGAAGTGGAGGAAATTGAAACAGCATAAACTATTCAAATATAATGTAACAGGCATCAATTCTCACGAATCTAAGCATGAATGCCCAAACGATGAGGTGAATGAACAATTTAATGAAAGTTGAATAGATTCAAAGCGTGTGACCGTGTTTTGCTAAAATATATCAGATATGTGCTTGGCTTACATTACTATCTGAAACATTATTGCTAACAAATAATGACAAACTGATCTATAAAGGTCCTCGTATCTTCAGTGATCAAGAGCCAAAAATCATACAATACTTTAAATATGACAATTTTTGAACCCCAATTCTCAATAACAATAAGCATAAAAAATAGTGTTGAATTACATTCAGCAACTGCAAACGTGCACGTTTGAAAGTATCATTCTCAATATATTATAATCACAACAATAAATATACTAATAAATATAATACTATTTAATTTTTTCAATATATAATAGAATTGCATCTATTTTGAAGGCAATGGTGTAAATAGGATAAGCTAAAAATACTGCAGAAAGAATGATGTTACTTGAAATTGCATAACCTATTCACTAGTTTCAACAGAAATAGCAGCTAATGTATCCCAGGATATATTAATACTGTTAGAACCTCATCTAACTATTCAAACTAGTGACATAGAATTAATGTTCAATATTAAGAACTGTATCACAACTAAGCTCAATTTTTTATGAATTATAAGCTACTATCAACAATTTTCAAGTGCTTGGAGCATACAATTTGAAAAAAGCAGTTGGAAAGACTTCTTGATTTCACATAAGAAATTATTGCTACTAACTCGATGACTTGATTGTGTTAAGTTCTAAATAAGATTTCACTGGAATTTGAGTCATGAAATCTGCATGATTCTTGATAAGCGTCCAAAAAGACAAAGAACAATCAAAGTGATAAAATGTTCAAATGTTGAGTTGCACTTCCCTGAGCAGAGTCTGACTCATTTTTCGATGAGTTTTACATTATTATTTATACTCACGTGTGATGAGTGAAGCCAACACAAAAACACTACTCGAGTTTCCCTTACGATAACAACCTGCTAATGATGAGTGATTGATGAGTCGTATCGACTTGATGATTACAAAAATGGCTCAACAATGCCCAATTCATGTTCAATCATCGTTCCTGAGGTATTCTCACTGATCTCAGCACTTTGCTTTGCTGAAACAAGGAAATAATTGCAAAATAAGTATTTTACATTAGAAGAACGTACATGTGACATAGCAGAGTGGGTCTCGTAGCCATTAAATTTCTTCAAGTTGGCATCATGCCGTGGCAAGGAAAGTGATAGTTTCATCATAAGTACAGTTTTTAAGGCTCATATTAATTTTAGCCACCAGTGAGTCGCCGAGAAAGTCAAGGGGCATTAGTTCTTATCGCGCTCATTACACCAGGGTCTCCAGCCCACCAGCCAATCCTGGTGTTTCACTGGTATTACAGCCTACTTAGAGCTGGACAGTTAAGCAGAGTTTACATTAGACAAGTTTCCTTGAAATCAAGAATTAAAAGTCGTATAATCTCTTTTTCATCTGCATCATACTTATTTATTTAGTTGTTTTTATGTATTCTACAAACGTGCCATTGACTGGCAAGTGTTCTTATATCATTTTCCCACATGTATTTTAGATTGTACCTTCAAGTTCAATGCAAAAGTCAAACGTGTTGAACATATATTTGATTCAAGAATACTTGAAGAATGGTTCACTACATTGGTATAGTGGTTTCAAGTTTATGTTTTTGCAGTTTCAAGTTTTCTTGAATCACTCAACAAAACTTGGCTAATATAAACTCTACTTAACAGTGAACATGACCGGTACAGTGAAAATATTATCATCACCATGAGTTTTAATGGGTTTATTCCTATTAAGCCGGCTCCAGATTTGCGTCACTCTAGAATCGCGAGTAGTGTTGGATGGATGTTTGTCTATACAACAAGCAGCGAACATTCGTGCTCTTGTTTCAGCCGGCTCCAGACATGCAGCATTCGGCGAACACCAAGCATACTCGCCGAATCACGAGTAGTGTGGATGGATGTTTGATATTCGACAAGCAGCGAACATTTGTGCTCGTTGTTTTCGCGGTCAGTGTAGGTCTTTTGCACACATCAAAGTGGACGAATGTTTGGCAAAAGGCGAACTTTTCCTCATCCACACATTTGGCTTGGTGCTTGTATCA
Organism: Nilaparvata lugens; assembly: GCF_014356525.2. Lineage (NCBI taxonomy): Eukaryota > Metazoa > Arthropoda > Insecta > Hemiptera > Delphacidae > Nilaparvata > Nilaparvata lugens. Next base: position 16,095,986 of record NC_052504.1, read on the forward strand.
TTTTGTTGTTTATTTTTGGATTTGTATCTACATTGAGGTTAAGTTAATTTGTAGATAAGATTTTTATTTTATCACAGTCTGTACATGATCGTTAAGATATTAATATCAATCACTTTTTAATATTATAAAGCTCATTTGATAAACTAAAATCTTGATGAAAACTAGATAATAATCAGTCCCGTCCAGGTTACTGAATTATAACCTAAATTCTTCAAATGTTTTGAAAATTTCTACAAATATTTATTTCTAATCAATTGAAGTTGAAATTCTAGGGCTTTTCATGACCTATACAGTTATTGAACAGGATACATAGGGTTAGTTTGGTTTATTTATAAAAGCAGGATAAGCATCATCAACATCGACATCCATGTTGACGGTAGATGACATTCAGTTGACGAATATTTGCTATTCCCAAAACGAGCAACTGCTCGGCAAACCACGCATGTGTGTAGATGTCTGCTCGAATGACGCATGTCTGGAGCCGGCTTTATGGCAACTCCACCATAGAAATAAGATAAGCATTAGACGATACCCCATGGTATAGGGAATTTACATTCCAAATTTCACTGTTAACTCTACTAAGCCGATAGTCCTGGTAGTTATTTTTGGAGGAGCTATGCGACGCTGGTAGTCTCTCATACTGTTTTGTTATTACATTCTCACCCGGCCAAAATAGTAATAATAAACAGTATCCGGCTTCAGTAAACAAAAAAAAAAATGCTTGAAATTTGGAACATAAACGACCTATACCAAGGGATATCTTTTCATGCTATATTTTCTCTATCGGGTTACTGATTTGTGGGAATCCAGCTTTAGGCCGGTTACAGAGCTCGACCGACCGTCAGTGCGTATGTACGTACCATCCTGACTATCCTGAGCTCTCCTGACGAACGAACTGATCTGACTCATAAAATTGACGCGTTTAAAAGTTGTTTAATTGCAGCTTATTATCCTAGTAACTTAAAAGGAGGAACAAAAGAAGTAGATATCAAGTTCACCCGATGGTCGCTCAAAGAGCATTTCAAAGGGAATTAAGTACCATTATATACATAATTGCTTGGGGATGAAGATAAATTTTTCAACTACATCAGAATGTCCATCAGAAATTTTGATGAGTTACTTCGAGCTTGTATCACCATAGGGAATACTTGCAGTCACTTTAAGCTACGGATCAAATAAATTTAGATAACAATAATAATATATGATTTTTCTAATAAAAAATTTAGAAATGATTGAAGAAATGTATAGAAAAACTCTGAATTCAAATAGGCATATGACAATATTAATTGAATTCATTCATTATGCTATTCAATCCAATATCAGCTGATTGTCGTGCAGAGGTGTCAGCACATTGGTTATGTTGCGATCGGGCTACTGATCAGTACAGCTCTGAAAGATTCTATTTGTTTCAATAGCGCGTCAGTCGACCGATGGAACGGATGCGCACGAGCTCGACCGATGGTCTTCGTATGCAGTGTAAAACGCATGGTCCTGACCGTACGCATGCGTGCCGTCAGTCCTGCTCTGTACGGATACATGGAACATCTATGGAAAAGACAAGCGCGACTGACGTACGCACTGACGGTCGGTCGAGCTCTGTAGCCGGCCTTACACTCGGCCGCCACAGGTTGATCTCTGGTGGCTGAACGTAATACGAGTCTAAAAGTGAGCAAAGTTGTGGTGATTCATTGAATTACCTGGTACTCGGCCTCGGTGTCCATGATGCCGGCAACGGCGACCACCTGGTAGTGACGCGCCTTCATGGCGTGCAGCGACTTGCGGATGAGGCGCATGGCAGCGAGGGCGGTAGCCGTGTTTCGCAGCTCCAGCATCTGGTGAGGCGAGTGGCTTGGGTCCAGCACCAGCAGCAAGGGGCCACCGCCTCCCTCCTTCAGCTGCTCGCAGCCCACTATCGTCCGGCTGTGGCCTGAATAGGTCATTTTGAGAAAATTGAGAATTTCTCCAAGCTACCTGAATGCTAATATAATTATATTTATGAAAGGTTTTCAATTTAAAACCAATATGTTCGATGCACTTACTTCTGGAACAAAACATGACGCCTCGATACCTATAAGAAAGACTTGTTCAATGCTTTGACATGTGCGAAATCTATTTAAAAGGTCCTTATAGTTATACATTTTAAGAATCCCCTTGATTGTAACCAGTTGTATAAGATAAGGAAATTGGCATGGGTTTGGTTTTAGAAATATTCAGTGATATATCTTTTGGTCGAGCCATTTTTTCACAATAAGTACATCAGATAAAGCTCTGTTTTTGGTTTTAAGCCAAGTGCTTCTCTCAATAAATATTAAAGTATCATCAGTAAAAAGGAAGATTTTGCCAGATATCTTGAGATATTAATATACAAATTTAGAAAAGTATTGAGACCAGGGGTAGTGACGCGCCTTCATGGCCCTGGGCCACTCCAAATTTGATTGGTGCCTTCTCTCCCTCTGCCCCACATATAGAATAGAATAGAATGACTTGCTTATTTTTTGACTTAGCGAAGTTTGGACAATAATGTCCACTCTACCACTTAACCACGTAATATATATAATAGTGATGTATATAATGTAATAATGTGTATTCGTAATGTATATAGATACATATCGCTGAATGTTTGTAAGGTAGCTACGAGGTGGAACCTTCCCACAAGGGACTCTCCAACAACAAAAGTCATAGGAATTCATCTACGACCATGTTACAACTAATAAATTACAGTTTCAGAATTCAAGTCGGATAAACTTTTTTCAAAAAAATTGCATAATAAAGACTTTTTATAAAAGGTTTTACATCATAACACTATTTTAAAGAACCAATCAGAATCAAGTACTTGAAGAAATTTGATACACAATTGAAAATGGCGAGCTTACCCTGGTGTTGTAGATAAAGAGGAGGCTTGAAATCATCGTTTGCCTGAAAGTATTCGAGCACCCAATTGAAGAGTTCCGGGTGACTGCCGTTAGGACTTGTGGGCCGGTGGAAGTCAACTAGTTGACACCTGTAACCAATAAGTAATAAAACGCTTCAATTCTATGCGAAGCAATGAAAACTACAAAAATTATCAATTTATTTGATGAATTTTATTTATTTCTGCTGATATTGGTGCCCACATGAACTCCAGGCTCTTGTATGGTAATGAAACATAATGAGACATATTTTTTAGACACATAAGTTATCATGATATAGAGGCTTTTACCTACACGAAACAGCAATTCTGTACGTGAAATACGGTAATGAGGTGAAATTGACAATACAAATTAGTATTTTTGATTCATTTAGTTTCTGAAATTGTATCAGAAGGATAGCATCCATTAGGTTATAGCCGATTTTGAAAGTAATTTGAGCTCTCGGCAGCATATCAATGGGTATGTTGAAAAAGTGTGACAAATGTTATTCTTCTACTCATCAAGTCAATAAGATCACTGTAAACGAATGACTTGAGACAACCTTACAGAAAGAACCCACATGGAGGATACCCCAATAAGAACAAAATCTGTGCTAATATTGTAATTGTTATTCTTTAAACAACTTCTTAAGAATAGAATTTAGTATTGACGTTCAAATAGTTGTAAAAACTGTATCAGACAGATAGATTATTATTTCAATGAACTGTTTTAGTCATTTATGAAAGTCATTTAGTTCTCTGCAGCATACCTCTGCATCAACCAGCTCTGCATGAGCTGAGTAGTCATTTGCCTGCTTAATCTGGGTTTTCGTTTGTGCTTAAATGCAAAGTGACCCGACCACGACAGAGTGAGGATCTCAGATTGGGTAGATTTCGATTTGTCTAATTAATTTAAAAGATTCTGTTCAATTATGTTATAATGGGAGAGGTTGAGTTTATACTTTTTTATACTTTTAAATGGCAATATGTTGATATTATTAGAAATGTTTCGATTCTTGAATAATAAACACAAATAATGAAAAGTTATTTGATCAGCTGTTTTAACACACTTGAAATTTGGACAATATGAATGTCAACAATGCTTGTCGTCGTCGACTGCGGAAGTTGACGCACAAACGAAAATGCACCTTAAGGAAGCTTTTTCATGTGTGCCGGATAACTTTGTACACCAACCTTACTTTTTTCCAGAGCCAGATTGCTTATGGCAATGCAAATTGTCAATGCCAAGAACAAAAATTGCCGCATCATACTAATTATGCATATACAAAGTATAGTTTATGTAGATTATGTTGTTGGCATATGTAGTATAGTATAGTTTTATTTCATTTCATAGTAGCTTGCATAACTCCTCAATGTTAGACCATTAGTGTGACGAGGAGACCCTACCTTATCCTGAGCGAGGAGAGCACAGTGACGAGTTCGGTGGCGCCGATCCACTTGCGTGTGTTGTAGAGCTGGCCGCCCAGCTGGTCGCAGCCCTGCAGGTCGAAGCCCTGTCGCCACGCCCACTCTATGTGCTGCTGCAGCCGTGAGATGGACGGCATCGCGCTGCGCGACGGCAGTCCACCTCCCCCCACCACCGACCACTGTCGGTACAGCTGCTCGTTGTAGCCCGTGTGCTGCAGCAGTGACGACAGCATCATCTGTATGTTCCTGCAACAACCCAACCAGGTTTAAACGGAGATAGATCAGCTGTTCATTTAAACCTAGAATTAAATACACCATACCTTCATATAATCGTAGATTAGCGTTAAGACTGTTCGGTACACTTTTTTTCATTTGAATTGGATAATCTTTTTCAATATAATTGTTAAGATCATTATAAGAGTGAGAAAAAGTGGCAACTGAAATTTTCAAGTGGTCTAATAAGCGAGTTATGCGTTGTTGAAGTGCTAACTCCGTTTTCTTTCCAGATCATAAACGGTTTCGAGTTTTCCATTGAAGTTTTTCTTAATACATACATTCAGTATATCATTGGCTTTGTTCTAGTATGCGTTTTTCGCGATTAATGCCAATATAAACAAGTTATCGAATCTACAAAAATGTTACTTTTTTATTTATGAACGATATGAAGAATAAAATGTTTTAGTTTGGAAAGATACATTTTTCGAATTTTTAAGAGAAGTTCTGATAATATAGTCGAAACCGTTTATGATCTGGAAAGAAAACGAAGTAAGTACTTCAACAACCCATAACTCGCTTATTAGACCACTTGAAAATTTCAGTTGCCACTTTTTCTCACTCTTATAATGATCTTAACAATTATATTGAAAAAGATTATCCAATTAAAAAAAAAGTGTAACGAACAGCCTTAAGCGTAGATGGTACGTTTGGCCCTTAAAGTGTGATCACATTGGAAGCGTATATTAGTACACGTGAGTACTAATTAACAGTTTTTAATAACTATTATTTTAAACTAGTGTCGTCAAAATGATTCAAAACTAATGATAATATACTCACCGATAGCCGCATCCCCAGCCTCTATCACCGTACGTGGAGGCATAATGGTCGACAGTAGAACACATGAATGTTTGGGCCACGTTTGAGCAACTATTGCTAACCGCCATCACTAGAGGCACTATATCTGTAAACAAATAGAGCTACATTTTACCAAAAAGAATAACAGAAACATTCAACATCGATATGGTTAGTTTCTTAATAAATAAATATACCACGTCTTAAGGTGCAATTCCTTAGTGACGACTCGAGACGCGCCTCTCTAGTGAGGCGGATCGAGCCGCTCGATAGTCTGCTAGCGACTGGAGCACATAACCTATAAATTCATTAGATTTAACAATTCATTAGATTTTTATGTCGTAAAGCGTTATGGCGGCAGATGAATTAGAAGTGTTGGCTTTGTTGCTTTTATAAGAAGAAGATATATTGTTGGCCACTGAAAATATTTTAACTTCAAATAAAAAAAGTTTACGCTTGAAGCCATCGCTAAAGCGGCGTTTACATTGGTGAAGTTTCGTTGAATTCAAGAACAGTAAATAGAATCCACTAAACCAATGCAGACTACAAGAACAGAAACTTTAATCCATCATACTAATGTAGACCTTTCTTCAAGTTTTGTTAATCCAAAACTTGAATCTTCATATTTCCTTGAATCACAACATATTTACAACATCTTAGATGTTGAACGTTTGACTTTTGCATTTAAATTGAATCTTGAATTAAAGGTACAATCCAACCTATAAATGAAAAAACAAGATAAAAATAGCTGTCAATGTACAGTTGTTATATAGTTTTGAGGTTATGAAACTTTAATTCAAGTTTGCAAAATTATTTATTTATTCATATGGCTTTTATCTTATCGGCAGAGAGATCCTTTTGGATGTTCTGCCTCGCCGTATTACCCAATGTCATTTCCTATTAACATCCAAGTTTGCAAAATAAATTCATTTTACAAAAGCGTAAAGAAAACATGAACTAATGGAAACTTGACTAAACGCCTTTTCAAGGAATTGCACCTTATCACAGTTCTGTTGAATGAACGAATCTAACGAAAAAAGTGTTATCAGTCTGATATAGTATTGTTCTATCATATAATTTAGCGTTGATTAAAATCTCTTTCTTCATAATGCAAAAATCATAGATTTTAGATCCAGTTTCAAGGCACCTCAAGCACAGTTTTTCACACTTTCAAGTTGAAACAGAGCACCAAACAAGTTGTTGAAACCAAAAACCATGAGTTTGAAAATCTTGAGAGTTTAAATCGTTTCTACTCATCTAAGTTTTGAGCACTGGTGATAAAGTCAGCCATTAATGTCATATCAGTTAAATTTTATTGTATGGCTTCATTTTTAATTTTCATCAACTTTAGTGATGAGCCATCATGTTCTTTATTTAATTGATTTAGAAATACAATTATCGAGTGTAGCTAATTGCAAAACTGCAAGTGAATTAATTTGATTTCAGACGTAGAGACTTAGATAGTCTCTACTGAGGATTTAAAAATACAATTATCGAGTGTAGCTAATTGAAAAACTGCAAGTAAATTAATTTTATTTCAGACGTAGAGACTGTGATAGTCTCTACTGAGGATTTAAAAATACAATAATCGAGTGTAGCTAATTGCAAAACTGCAAGTAAATTAATTTGATTTCAGACGTAGAGACTGAGATAGTCTCTACTGAGATGAGTCATATCTCAAGTTATGACTGAGATAAAGGTGATGCTTCTTAGGGTACCTTTGGTGCAAGAGCTGCCATCATGTTCTTTAATTAATTAATTAATTAAAAAATACAGTTATTAAATGTAGCTAATTGAAAGATTGCAAGTAAATATAAATTCGATTTAGACATAGAGTCTGAGATGAAAAATATGACTAGAATGAAGGTGATGATACCTTTGGTGCAGGAGCTGCCATCATCGACGCCGCTGCTCTCGGCCATCCTGAGCTCACTCTGTCGCTCGTAGTAGTCGGCCACCGACAGCTCACCCGAGTAGACGGCCCGCTGCATATTCGTCAGGCTCTGCTCGCGGAAGTTGCCTTCGTTATCCATGCCATATTGCGCCTAGAACATTACAATATTTTTCTAGGAAATAAATATGTTGGAGGAAATAAAGGGTAAAAGAAAGGAGACGGGGCCGCCGAAAGGGGTAGAAGCTCTAGTGACCCTTCAGTGGTCGCCTATTGTTAATGAGTTTCGACATTTTCGTGGTCTATTGTTAAGGATTCCACTCCGAGGAATATATTGGTGGACCAGTCTGATTACTTAAAGGCATTTTCAGCTGTAAACCAGTGGTAGCCTACATTGATTTGATAAACACACACATTACTCTCGATTATAAGTACAAATTTAGTCAAACTAGGAACGTATTATTTTTTATAAAGATTTTTTCAAGAAGACTTGTGCCACGAACACACGCCGTACGCTTTCCATAAGCTGATGCTATAATTATCATACTAAACATTATATTGAATTATTTGATAATATTATATTCATACAAATTAATAATATAATACGCATATCATCAGCTGATGAATAGCGCACGTGGTGTGTAACCATGAATTGTATGTAACTCAAGTTAGTCTGTATACAGCTTGTGAACAAGTTGAGTTTCATCAAAATGAACCATTAGAAATAATTGAATAACAAGTACTTGAACACTGATCTAGATTCAATAATAAAGTGAGAATACAAGTAACAGGTAAGTTGGAAAGTAATAGATGAGTCCCTACCAGCTTAAACTGCCTTCAAGAAAGCAGACGGGGCCATTCCGGCCACGAATAAGGATAATGAAGCGGATTCAAAGGACAATAGAGTGTGATAGTCGAGAGTTGCTGGATGAACCTTTTTGGAACACTAGCCCAGTGTACAGGTCTCGTCTCGTTTCTTTAACCCGAAATAAATTTATGAAAATAAATGGAATACGAATAGAGTTGGAATCCCACATCAGTGCGCATATGACCGGCACAGTGAAAATAAAATTACAAATTAATATATTCTTGATTTCAAAAGTTATACGAATAAAGTTGGAATCTCAGCATGACCGGCAAAGTGAAAATATAATTCACATGAGTTCTAAAATTGGACCAACGTATTCCCACTCAGCTCGGAGTATGAATAGTCTCAATAGAACTTATGGCAATAATATTCTCACTGTATGAATTGTTTCATTAGAACTTATGGGAATAATATTTTCACTGTGCCGGTCATGCTCATTGAGACTGATATGTGGGAATCCGGCCTTCAAGTTTTAAATGGTTTATTTTACTGAAAACTTAAATAACCAGTAGCCTAGCTTATAAGTTTGAAATTGATCATTTTGATGGAATAGCTCATATAATCAGTAGCCTATCATTTTAGTGGCGAGGACTATTTTTTTTATTTATTTACTTTTTTAGTCTATTCCATTATAAATAGTGAAATGACCGAGTCTCACCTGTTATTCCATAAAGAAGTTCATTCAATAATTTATCTATTGACAACAAGCATAAAAATTACGAGATGCAACAGGCACTTGCCAAAATTTATTCAATCCTGAATTTAAAGCCATGCATAGTCGAGAGTGGTTAAGTCGTTATCATCATATAGGCCTACTTCACTGATTATTACATTAACAAGTATACTATTGAATACAAAGAGGGTGATTCATTCACATGAAACTCTGCATATATGCGATTGGAAAAATTGAATTAGTTATGATGTTCACTGGAAAATTATTAGCCTTTTGTATTTGATATAACCAGAACCAAAATTATGAAAAACAAAGTTTATGAGATGAGTGATAGGTTGTAAACATTCAAAATACGAGTCTTTTAATTAAGATATGAGTAGAATCGATTTGAAATAATGACTGCAGAGCCTCTAGTGGAGCCACCGACCATGCGGGAAGTGCAGGAGGCTATCGACAAGCTGAAGAGTAATAAAGCACCTGGAAGTGATTATATACGTGTGATTATATATATTATATACATGATTATATCAAGATTATGTCATGAACTGATAACTGGAATATGGGTAAGTGAGGAAATGCCGGATGAATGGAAAAGAGGAATAATTTGTCCTATTTTTAAGAAAGGGGACAAACTCATGTGCAATAATTATAGGGGAATAACACTGCTCAACATAGCCTATCTTCTCCACAATTATTTTTATGCGAGTGACGTTATATGCAGAGGGACAACGGACCAAATATTTGTAATGAGGCAGACAATGTAGAAGTGCTATGAGTTTAATGTAGACTTGCACATAGTATTTGTTGACTTCCGACAGGAGTTCGACAGTGTAGACAGGAAGCAGTTACCTACAGTACTTACCAGGTGTGGTTTACCAAGAAAGTTGGTAAAAAATGGCCTTACTCACAATGGAAGGTGCAAGAGCTTGTGTCAGAATAGATAAAAAGTTAAGTAAAGAATTTAGAGTGAATAGAGGCGTAAGGCAGGGTGATGCACTCTCGGCAGTTATCTTTAACCTGGCACTTGATGTTATTCTTAAAGCATTGCAGACAAGCGGCAGTATTGTAACTAAGTCCAAGCAAGCATATGCGTACGCAGATGATGTGGTGCTTATATCAAGAAGCAAAGCTGGTGCTCCAAACTCTAAAAAATTAAGGAAAGAAGTTTGGTCTTGAGATTAATATAGAAAAATCTGAGTATCTTATGATGTCAGCAAACGAGAGAAGAAGACATGTTGGTGATATGGAATGTGGGGGAGGAGTTTGGCTTCAAAATGTGAGGGAGTTCAAGTACTTGAGTTCGCTTCTCAATAGTGAGACCAAGGTACGAGAGGACGTGGAAAGCAGGATTTTAGTTGCAAACAAGGCGTACTTTGTCCACATGAAACTAATGAAGTCAAAGCTCTTATCACCTATGTATAAGCTGCGGCTATACAAAAACACTGATCAGACCAGTGGCCACCTATGATGCTGAGACGTGGACGCTGACTAGTAGAGAAGAGCAAGCATTGCGTGTTTTTGAGAGAAAAATTGTAAGGCGTATCATGGGACCAATCAGAACAGAATATGGGTGGCGCATTAGAAATAATGAAGAGATTGCCAATTTCATAGGACCAGAAGATATTGTAAGAGTTATAAAGGCGAAACGGTTGAAATGGTTGGGACATGTCCAGAGAATGGAGCATTGCAGGCTACCGCATAATTTGTTAAAAAGTAAAATGATTGGAACGTGTAGAAGAGGAAGGCCCAGGAGGAGATGGCTGGAGGATGAGGGCCAATTTGCGTGTTTTGGGCGTCAGACAGGATGGGAGAATGTGGCGGAGAGGAGAGCCGATTGGAGGCGAATTGTGCAGGAGGCCAAGGTCCACATCGGACTGTAGCGCCAATGAAAGTAAAGTAAGTAGAATCGATTTGATAAATGGCAAAAACAGCAAACAATATAAAAGTGAAAATTCAAGCACTTTGACTAATCATGATGGAAAAAAATTATTTCAACAAATATCAACAATTTCACATAAAAAATGACATAAACTGTTGTAATATTGATAAACAATATATAATACTAATCATATTCTATTCTCAAAAGCAACGAAAAGAGGTTCAGTACTGAAAAAATGAAGGTTTAGTATTGAAATCGTTTCTGTCGATCTGAAAACGTTTTGAAAAATAGATCTACGATACTACGATAATAGTTATTTGTGCAACTAGTGCGCAAAGTGACAGTTTGCTGCATCGAAAGAAACGTTTACGCCTGAGCCGTAGGCGAGGGCGGAATGGTTTCTTGAGTGCAGCAAACGAACTTTGCGCACGTATTTCACATTAAATTTTTCCTACAGTTACCATTGAATATGAAAAGTGGGTAATTATGGGTAAAATTGCCTGAATAATGTATGTGTGTTTGAATGGCTGGGGGCAGCTGTGTGGTGTGTGCTGTGGTGGCACTGTGCTGTCGTTGTCCTCCATTATAATATCTACTTAATAATTAGCGCGTTGTGCTTCGTTGCACCTCTGCTCACTATAGCAGCCACAGCAGTCACTGTTACCAACTTAATTTTGATTTTGCTGCACTGGTGCTCCATATAACCTACTAACTATTTTGCGTTGTCATGCTGCAAATCTGGAGTACGCAAAGTACTCACTTTGCGCACTAGTGCGGAAAAGTGATTCTTTGCAGCCTGCAATCAGTGCACAAATGGTCACTTTTCAGGGTATCTGTAGGAAAAATAGCATTATGTCTTACCCGTAGCTGTTCAAATTCGTGCTGCTCTTGCAATCTTCTAGCTTCTTTATCACGCTTTTCCATTTCTTTCGCTAATAGCCGATCGGTAGAAACGTCAGGTGTAATTGGTGAGATTCCTTGAAAATATAGGAAATTATTGGTTAAGAGTTTTATACAAAATATTAGTTTTGAGAAGAAAAAGTGAGATTATTACTGAATAAGTCAAGTATAAATTATTATCGAAAAAGCAACCAGTAAGTTAAATTGAAATAGGTTTGACTAGAATCAATCATAAAGATATCAATAACTAAAACGTTCAATTAGAAAGATTACACTCACATCAATCTATTATTGTCTCTCCTGAACACGCTGTATATTTGAATTGCTGAATGAGTTTTAAATCAGTAATGACAAAAATTATAGAGTTTGAATCACTTGACAATCGTTACCAAACGAAATATGATAGCTGCTGGCTTGTCATTATTTTATATTATTGATCTAATGATGAATTAACTGTTTTGAGTTGAATTAAACTAAACTGAATTGACTAACGATGAATCCACTAATGTCCACGAGGTAAATGAAATGACGAGTGTTATGATAGCGATGAATAAGCAATAAGCGAAGCATTGCACTTTCGCTTACATTTTTATTTTCATTGTTATTTATTCTTTTTTACAATGAAGCACAGATCGGGAGAGAAAAACTAAGAATACCTTGTACTATTTCTCTCCCAAATTTAGGTAACATTAAAAAGTCCGAAATGAGGTTATGTCTTCTAGATTTCCACAAAATTTTACAATGAAATTGAACTCTTTATTGAATCTTACCTTTCTGATTGAAATGGTCTTCTATGTGAATGGCTAGTTCATCAGTTGATTTAAAATTAGACATACAACAAATAGGGCAGCTTTCGTTGCTTGGCTTATCAACGCGCATTACAGCTTCTTGGCAACCCTGGAAAATAAAATTCCATAAATAAAACATAAGAATTTTATTAGCCATCAATATTTACAAGAAATACATTGACATCGCCAGGAAAATATAAACAATAAATTGCTTGATGGTAACGATAATACAGCAATATAGAACACTAGCTACAAAACTTCACTCCACTCAATATCAAAAAAATAATTTACAGTATATAAGCACTGTCTAATTGATATTTATTTTAGTGTATTCTTGAACTTTGACATTGTCAGGAAAATATAAACAGTAAATTGCTTAATGGCAACAATAATACAGCAATATAGAACACTAGCTACAAAAATTCACTCCACTCAACGTCAAAAAAATCATTTACAGTATATAAGCACTGTATAATTAATATTTATTCTAGTGTTTTCTTGAACTTATACAAAGGCAAGTGCTTGAAATAATCTGGAGTGGCATTATAAAGTTTAATTGACATGAAATTGAAATTTTTCTGAGACTTTGTATGAGAATTGAGAATATTGTTCATTCCGAAGTTTATGTCTGTTTCGTGTATTGATATTGTGGAAATTTCCATTTGTAAGATACTTATCCAAATGACCCTGTACATAAAATAACACATAAAGAAATAATACATTGAGGGAAAAGTCAAAATTGAAGGTTTATAAATAGAGGCTTACAGTGAGTATTGTATGGCATTTTTTCAACTATCCTCACTGCCTTTTTTTGAAGGATGAAGATAGATTTTGCCTTCACACTAGTTCCCTACATTTTTATTATTTTAAAGTATTTTATATTCATCACATAATTTTACACAAGATACAAGAATATACAGTATTTAAATGAATGGATATGTAGAATGATGAGCAGAGAATAACATTTAGGAAGACCTAACTTATTCAGTTTTTTGCTTCAAGAAATAGATTCGAGTAGCTTTGAGATTCTGAAACAATATCCAGTGCTGTTTTTGTGACGGTACGCCGTACCGAAACCTCTTGGGATAAGAAATAAGAACGGAATATTATTGAAATAAAAGATGTTTACTCCCAAATAACTCAACACCCTTTTTGAAGCTGAATTTGGAAAGTTTGCTCGGGGGCGGAGCCTCTTCCTAATACCCCCAGACCACGGGACTCTGCTTACCTGAACAGAGAATATTGCTACAATAACAGCACGGGTTGAATCTATGAATTAAAGCGTAGATGAAAACATAACCCAGTTTGGAACATGTTATTCCTCATCAAAATACGGGACACAGTGACCGTTTCGGGCGGACCCTATTGCTCATTATTATTGATTATTTTATTATTTGCGTCAGGAATTTAATAAAAGAGATAAGAATGAGAAAAATTCTCAGAAAGCATACCTTTGCAGGGCTTAGAATGTCCTTGTGCTCGATGTTGACGTGGAGTTCGAGGTCAGGACTGTTCTGGAAGGTTTGTGCACAGAGCGGACAGCTGTAGACTGCCGCAAACGCAGTGGAGGGTGAGTCGGCCAGAAACGAGGGACTGGTGAGATCAAAGTGTTGTCGGTTGATGTGCTCCTCCAGGAGAGCGGCGCTCTCGTCGGCGTAGGGACACATGGGGCACTTCTGCAGGGTTGGCTTCGACGAGGACCCCGAGGCACTGCTGCGAAGGTTCAGGGCCAGCTGCGACCGTTGCGGCGAACCCCACCCGGCGGCCCCCTCGCTGCACCCCGCCTTCACTTCACAACACTCGTTGTTGTTATTGTTCAAATTGTCATTACTATTCCTAACTCCATTCACATACGGTTTACGGGGTAACGACGACCACGCCGACGTACTGTCCTGTCTACTCGTCACCTCCTCGTCATCGATAAAAGCTAACATCTCCTGTTCGGGCGTCAGGTAATCTAAATGAGCTGTGTTCACGTGAGCCAGCATCTCTTCGGGAGATATATTTTCTAAATCACAGAAAGGACAAGATGTGGCACCTTTCAGGTGACACAGCAGTATGTGTAGCCTCATTTCTTCGTCAGTCAGTCCATCGTCGCCACAAATTTCACACGAATAATTTAGCTCCGGCATCTTTGCAGCCATACCACAACCTGCAATCACAAAGTTATCAATTAAAACACTTGTATTCGGTTTCACCAAGCTCAATCATGACATTTGAACACGGTTTGATTCACAATGAGTGCACTGGAGAATATAAAATATCATTTTTCTGAGAATACATAATTGGTAATTCCAGTGCACACTCGTGAATCGGACCCGGGCTTAACCATTTTTGAATGTGTGGACCTGGCTTGGTAAAACCGGACGTAAAGCGGCACACCAACGTCTACTAGCGGTAGCGAGTTCGCTCCCGCGGAGGTAGTTTTTCTGGAAGCAGTTCACACCAAAAAACGTCCGCCAGCGGTAGTTTGGTTTTGTTCTTGTTTTGATGAGGCTATGTTAGGATGATGAGGACAATGCTAATAAAATTATCCTGACACATCTACTTGCTGAAGACAAGTAGATGAAGACAAGTTTGACATCAAGTAAATTGATGTCAAACAACTGGAAAAAAACTATTGTTCAGGCAATGAACAACACTATCATTTCAGAGCAACGTTAAATAATCCAATCTCACCACTATTCAATGTATTGATCTATCAGTCTATATCGATAGTTGGAATAACAGAGACTCTATTCTGATAATACCGTTTCTATAGTTGAAATAACTATCAATATCATCTTGACTTAATTCAAGTTTCGTAACTTTGTTTAATTTTTCTTTTGAAAGGAAATGGCTTGAATGAATAATACAATCGGCAGAAAATTGAAATAATTAGTTAGTACTACTAACTGAGCATAAGAATAGGTATATAATGAATATGAAATGGTGGATTTGATGACTTTGTACTTTGAGAATCCTTCAATAGTTTTTCACAATGTATAAAATAATAATAGTAATATAATATGGAATAATAATGATGATAATAGAATTACAGTAGTGCTAAATACTCGTAATTATAAATTATTGTAACAGTAATAATGTCCTTTATTAGTGAGTCTCGGTATTCTGTGCATGCGCTACCGATGGCGAAGTTCTGGAGTTCGCTTTCCATGTTATTAGATTGGCCACGTCAGACCGAGCTCACTACCGCTAGCGGTACTCCCACTAGGAGACGTTTCAAAAGTTCGCCTGGCTCGCGAAGTGAAACTACCGCCGAGGTACTACCTCCGCGGTAGCGAGCTCGGTGTGACCTGCACAACTTAATAACGTGGAAGGCGAGTTTTTTGACTTCGCTACCGCCGCGGACGCGAGCTCGGTGTGACCTGCCCTTAAGAGAGTTTTGGTTAAATCATGTGCGATTTCCAACGAGTGCACTAGAACATATGATTTCTATGGGAATAGTTACTGGATGATTCCAGAGCACTCTTGTAAATCGTACTCGGCTCGATCTGGTTCAAATGTCTTCAAGTTGAGAGAACTTGAAAATTTTATTAAAAATGCAGACAGTAACAAAGCACTTCATAAATATATTATTAGCCATCATAAAGTAAGTTATGTAGCTTAATGCATTCAAAAGAAGTGAAAAATCATTAAAATGGAAAACTGTATTTTTATACATTGATCACTAAAAAATGACGATATAACAGATCTTTCTAAAAAGAATAACAATAAGTAATTGAGCTGGAGCAGTCAGAAATCAAATAATGTGAATATTGGATTTAGCTTTTGATCTAATCAATGAAAATAAGTAATAAACAATGAAAAATCTTTCAAGCTTTTTAGGGATTACTATTTTAGGTATTTTATTCCTCTTGTAGGCCTAGGTGGCATAATGAATTGTTTTAGTTGAGTTATAAATACAATAAGATAGGCCTAAATCACATGCGATCTGGCAATCAATAGGTTTTAAACATACAATTTTATTTGAAACAAGTTAAAGTGAAAGAGATGGAATAGGCTATGTCAAGTATGAATACAGAAGAGGCATTGATGATGCATGACGACCCCACGCGATACTAACAAGTTTCTTAGTCATAAAACCATTTTAACTCAACTGACAGAGTGAAATGAAAGGAAATTTAATTAATCAACTGATAAAATAGGACTATACAAGGAAATATCAAGGTCATGTTGAAAATTTCTATATTTGTTGCCAGAATCGATTTTGTACCTGACAGGGAAGCCTAATAATTTAAGGTTATACAGACCGCAATCTGACTATAATAATAGATAAATTCTATTTTAAACCAGTCTACAGATAATGTAGCAATGATTTACATTGAAATCTATAAATAAATAATAATACAATACCTTGATAATAAAATAATATAATGGTAGTCCTTAAACACTAAAAAATAAACATAAAATAATTACCCATAAAATAAAATAACAGTTTTCATTCACTACGATAAATCGAAAGCCATTTACCTAGTTTTTATAATAGCAATGCAAAATAATAAGTTTTTATTTTCACTACAATATTAATATTTTATGTTTTGTGCTCGGATTGAGGACTTCATTCACTTCACGATGACACTGATGACAGGTGTGTGTGAATACAGCTGTTTAAATTCAAATAAATCGAAGCCTTCAATCAGGTGGACCATTCCAGAACTTTCAATTAGGACTGCAGATATAAATAGTACACACCTTAATTAAGAAAACTAAATGTTTAATTAAGTTATTTAAAATCGGTGTATCCACTATAAATTCTTCTGAGCCCAAATTAATATCATGATATAACATGTAAATGGGATCCTATTCTTTATTCGTCTTTGTTGTAGCAGTTGTCATCTTGAATCTAACTACATGGCGCCAAATTTAAAACTACCAACCAGGGTACGTTCACAGTATCTGTTTTGTTTCTTTTGTAGAATTCTCTTATTATATAGGAATTTCCGCTTTATAAATAATTTCTCTATGAAACATATCAATTACTATTATTTATTTCATTATTCATTATGCTTCCTACTACAACCATGTGAATACAAACTGATTTACATTATAATATGAAAATTATTATAGTCTAGTATAGGTACTATAAATTATTATCAGCTAATATACCGTACAGTATATTACTACAATTACCATTTACAGGTACTTTTATAATGAATTTATTTCATTTTTTAAACAAATAAGTTTCCCACTTGTAGGCTGTAGATAGGGTAGGATAGATTATTTATTGTCTATAGCAAATCCATCAAACGATCCAATTTGTGACTATGTAGGCCTATGTAATATATGAGTACGGTAGCCTATCATTCACCAGCCCAATTTTAGAATTCACTCATCATTATTAATTTTTCTGATCCTCTCCAACAAAGAGCCTTACCATTTTTTATAATGAAACTTCATTTTATAAATTTTTTTATTGAACCTTATAATGAGATATAAATTTATTACTAATACTCACCTATACTCTTATGGCTATTTATTGTTACAACTTTTAGGGCCGGTTTCCGAGCTCAGGATTTAGCTAAGTCCTAGACTTTAAACAGCTGGAGTCAGAAATTTGGCTTTCCAAAACGGGGCGTAGTCGCAGCTTTTATAACAGTAGTCGTAGTTTTTATTTTCTTATTTCTATAATTGGAAACGTTTTTCCTTGACGAAATTAAGACATTCCTAAATAATTCAAAATAGCTGAAACTTTACACTATTTTCTCTTTATTTTATTTTGTGTTCAATTTTCTAGTTTTTCTAAATTTAATTCAAACGTGACTATGACAATGACTGCGACTACGCCCCATTTTGGAAAACCAATTTACTGACTCCAGCTGTTTAAAGTCTAAATAGGACTAGCTAAGTCCCGAGCTCGGAAACCGGCCCTTAAAATTTTAGTTGGATAAGTAATTGAATAAAATTATTCCCTGAAATTTCAAATTTGTCTGATAAGGTAAAGTGTTCTGGTTCCAAGTGCTCCCAACTGCTGCTTTATGCAAGAGCTCTGCATCATCCTGGTCAGTTTTAGCAGTTCATTGAGTATCATGCCATTATAGCACATTAGTTATACACTCTGAGTATTTCTTTAAACAGTACACTAATAATAATGCCGAATTTTTATTATATTATTTAATTTTATACTGTATACTATTATTCCAATGTAATTCTAATTTCCAAGTTTTTATATTTTGTTATTAAGGATGAATAAACCATTTTTTTAATGATCTGTCTAGCTCAGGTCTGGTGTCAGAGTTTTCAGGTCGCAGCAGAACAATAATTTCAGGGCCTCTGACATGAATACTTAACGACTGCTTTATAAGCAGCCGGGGCCGATGCCTTAACGTGTCCATCCGAAACACTGCACATTACTGTAGTAAGCCTAGCTATTTCAATAGTTCTTTAATGAGATTTTTTATTTAAATACGTTGATCTATCAAACTTAATATATTTTATAAATGCTGATTTCCTCAAGCTATGTTAAAGAGGTACTTGTGGGTGTTGACCTGTTGTCTACAAAGAGTTTATAAATAAATTCCATTAATCACCTAAATTCTATTGTGAGGTCCACGTTATAATGGTAGTGGAGAAAGATAGGAGAAAAACGTTGCTGATCCTTTGTCTTGTCATTTAGTTATTTTATGTCAATGCCTTTTATAGACGGTAGCTGATACAGGTTTATTGATGTAATATTAACTGTTAATTCTCGTAAAAATAATCAATTATATTTTATTAAGCAAAAAATTATATTTTTCAAAAATTACATAATGAATTTTCATAATTAAGATGAAATACTTTGTTGATTAATTATTAATTTCCACATTGTTAAAAGACGATCTGGCAACAGTGCAGAGTGAGAAAGAGATAGCGCTATCCGCTTTGTTGGCGGATGATAGACAAGTGAAGCAATACCATTACTAATCAACCACTGCCATTATAACGTGGACCTCACTATAGATGCACAACACTTGTATAGGAATTCATTCATAATAGGGATAATCCTCATAAAGAAGTATAAAAGAAATAATAATTCAAGAGTAATTCATAGTAGAGAGTTGAAGCTATGAATGTAAATTTGCTCATGTATGCATCAATTTGCAATCTAGCTCAGCAAGTATGTTTCCAGGATAGGCTTAAAATAACAAATTTTATGACTGATATGTGCAAAAGTTTGCACTCTCACTACCCTCACCCTTTACATACAAATTTTACTGTACTTGACTTTTCAAACACATTCACTCTCTTTGTAACTCGTCACTTACTTGCAGTAGTCAAGAAGCAATCATATTTTTGTTTCAATAGTATTATTATCACTTCAGCCACCATTAATCTTCTCAAGCACCTTTAGATAAATTCAAATTTCATTCACCTGTAGACAAGGAGAGATAGTACGCAATGACAGCAGTCATCCTGGGCCTCAAAGATGAGTTGTGATCACGAGGACTGTGCGGTGTCCAAAAGTTGCAAGTTGACAGGAAGCTGGGTGGACATCCTGAAATGGGAACCGGTTTATGTGGGCCAAACTGACAGGCGAGGTATGCCATGCTGCTTGCCGCACGACCTGAATACAATTCGGTGAGTTGCGCTTATGGGGCTGGGTGCTTCCACCCCTTGCCAACACTTGCCTCCCCACAATCTGTCACTATCACACATTTTATATATCTTTATAACATTTTGTATTGTGTAACTTGTGTTAAAGAGGCAAGTTTTGGGTTTTACCTGTTTGCCTCCAGATATATATTTTTTGTATTAAATACATTTTTTCAGTCTTGTTTCAGTTTCTATTCGGAATATTACCCAGAAGTATATCCTACTCAGGCTGGTGTAGTTTTTCCAAATGACTCACACCACAGAAGAGATAAACATGTTGTTCATTACTCCATGCTCACACACACGATCAGATTAACACCTTGTCTTCGGTCTGCGCAGGTTGGAAGAATTGAATTTCAATATTGTTCTTCTAAGGTCAGTCACCTGTATCGTCGTCGTCTACGCCTGATGCACAGTTTCACAGGTGGACAATGAAAAAGTATGATTTATGCTATCAACATGGATCAAAAAGCATGATCTAAGTTTTAAACATGAGTCATACATTTTTAGCTACCATCGTAAATGTTGGACTGGCCATTCAAACAATGTTTATTCAATTGCACGATAATATTGCTTTTTTACTACAAGATTGATGCTTGAATACTACTAAAATACTACTATACTAGTAGCTAAAATAGCTAGTATACTATAGTAGTAGTTAAAATACTACTTTATTTTTATTACTTTTTCAGTTCATAATTAGTTCGACTTTTCAGAATTCAATCTTTTCAGTTAGTAGGCCTAAGTTTCTCAGTGAGTTTCAGTTTCTAAGTCTGAGGAGCAGAAAATTTCGTGCATAGAGTAGAATCATTCCGTAAGGAATAGAGTAGTTAGAGAGCTGATTATGGGCTCGCTCACTACTTCGGCACCAGATACTATCTTCCTCATGGGGATACTGATACTAGATACTTTGATACTATATAGACGTAATAGCTGCCAGCGGCAGAAGATTTTACAGAATAGTTTTACAGCCCCAGCATGGCTGCTCTAACTTGGGAGAGAAGGGGATTGTTTTACTCCCAAAAGTCTACATACATAATACTTATTTATTATTTAGGATGATGTCAACAAATTAAATCAAATCAAATGTTTTTATTGTCGTTCACAACATGAGCTTATTGCTTGTGTGTGGGTAATGGGAAGTGTGAGGATGAATTATGAGATGAACAAACGTCGATGCCTATTCGATGAGATTCGGCGGGATTCGAACCCGCGACCAGGAAGCACTAGCAGACTAAAGGGTGCAACGCCTAGTCAACTCGGGTATCTGGCCGGCAATATACTTGTGGATGAGTAATGACAGGAATTTGTTATGAGAGTATATCACACTTATACTTCAAGGTGAATCTTGGAGGAATTTCTCATGGTATAAACGTTTTACGAATTTATAGAAATTTTTTTAAGTAACTTAAGTTTATTAATTAATTTATTTATTTGTCCATTTATTTATTTATTTATTTATTTATTTATTTATTTATTTATTTATTTTTATTTATTTATTTATTATTTATTTATTATTTATTTATTTATTTATTTATTTATTTTTTATTTATTTATTATTATTTATTTATTATTTATTTATTTATTTATTTTTTATTTATTTATTTATTATTTATTTATTTAATTAACATTTACAATCAACTTAAGGACAAAAGAAACAGACTACAGTCCAAAACTTCTTTTCATCCAGATTTCATAAAATAAATTGTCCAAATAAAGGTTATGTGCGACTTTCCAATTCTTCACTAATTTCCACATTGAAACAAAACACAAACACTTGAAACAATTAATTTTGAACTCATCAAGTTTGTATGATTATCATATTTTTTTTGTATAATTATCATACAAAACGTAGTCGAAATTCTTGTTATTTTCTATTTCTGTCAAGGAAAATTACTGTGATGATGAGATTTGTGAAACATTAATTTTTTTGAGACTTGTAAAACGAATGTCACTTATAAGTGACGTACTCATTACATAAGATTTCATTACGGTACACAGTACAAATTTTATACAGTAGTACTGTACGTCAACCACAGACAACTATATTGAAGCCTATAATCTCCAGCCTCTTGATGGAAATGAATACGTGAACTGACGATATAATTCTGATGAATTCATGGTTTGAAACCTTTATTTTGTTTAAGTAAGACTCTATCTTCAACTATAAAATTCAATATTTTTCCTTGTACTCATTCAAAAATATTCATTTCTCGAATTTTGTTTTATTTCATAATTCAATCGATTATGGATTAGAACGGAAGAAGTAGATTTTCCAATATTCTGAATATAATTGGGTATATGAATATGCCTACTATTCATTTTCACGATAAAATTAATAGCTATCCCGATGAAAATTCCGTATTTTCCAATTTCGATTTTCTCTCTTTTCTTGTGTTATCTTTCTAGTGAACCAGTTTATCGACAAAACCTTAGAGCCTGTAGATCTACTCTTGGTACTACAAATGGTAAATAATTTTTGAATTCAGCCGTTTAGTAAGCTATATCATTCCCTGAGATAAAATTCAACACTCTGCAGATAACGGTTGAGCATGGAAGGGTTTCACGAGCCCCAATGCTGTTGATGAAATAGAATTCTCTCCCGTAATTCCCACATGACTTCATCAATTCCTAAGCACCCAAATAATGACTTGGCGAAAGTGGTTAGCAATTTGTCCGGAAGACTCTCCTGATTCTCAGACTCCTCTGGTTTCAAGGCTCATCTTCATTTCTCGATAAGCAGCTATGGTCTCCATTTCGTTTTGATTGCCACTGAAGTAAATTCATTGCTGACTTTTCCCCGGCTGATAAATTGAATGTAGTTGAATTTCATCCCAGAAATTTCAATTCCCCGATAGGAATGATAGGATGACTTGCTATAGTGAGGTCCACGTTATAATGGCAGTGGAGAAAGATAGCAGAACAATGTTGCCCATCCTCTGTATTGTCAATGCCTTCTATAGATGGTAGCTGATAAAGGTTTATTGATGTAATATTGACTGTTCATTCTTGTTTAAAATAATCAATTGTATTTTATTGAGTAAGAAATTATATTTTTCAATGATTTCATAGTGAATTTTCATAATTAAGATAAAATATTTTGTTAATCAATTATTAATTCTTCATTGTTAAAAGACGATCTGGCAACAGAGCAAAGCGAAAAAGAGATAGCGCTATCCGCTTTCTTGAATGAAAGACA
This sequence comes from Nilaparvata lugens, assembly GCF_014356525.2. Lineage (NCBI taxonomy): Eukaryota > Metazoa > Arthropoda > Insecta > Hemiptera > Delphacidae > Nilaparvata > Nilaparvata lugens. The sequence continues at coordinate 16,119,139 of NC_052504.1, forward strand.
AGGATAGCAATACCATTGCTAATCAAACACTGACACTATAACGTGGACTTCACTATAGGTACTAATGGAATATGAGTAACTGTTTACAGGTTTGTTTGAATTTTAGTAAATTCAGATTGATAAAATGACAAAATTCTGAATTCAGAGAAATGTGACAGAACTAAAACTGTACCATAAACAAATAAGTGATAGATAAATTTAATATTTCATTGCCTGTTTCAATAATCAGGCTACTTATCTCCCATTTCTTATTTCCTATCACTTATTTGGACATAACAAATGAATAATGAATCAATAATTGCAATGTTTGAATAATTGTCAAAGAGAAGAGTGAATAGAATATTGTTTTTACGTAGACCTACAGCAATAATTATTATGTTTATATTGATCCTGGCATGTGGGTTTCATCCTGGAGATTTTGGGGTTAGAAGTAACAAAAATATCCATAATCTGGAAACAAACTGGCTAATTTATTCATGTTTATATTTGTGAGTAGATCGATTCACTAAGAACAAGATGCTCCTATGATTATACCGTATGCTTTTACAGTTCAAGAATGATTGTTTTCTCCACTATGACCTTCCACATTTTGAATCTTCAATATATTTCAAATCGAAATCACTACTCAATGAGCAGAGAAAGTTGGGACTCAAAGTGCCCTTTCCGAGAGAAAATTGAAGATTGCTGACCCGGATACTTCTATCACCCGAACATAACTTACTACTTGCAAAGATAAAGCCCATTCCCGCCTATTCACAATCATAGCCGTACTGATACGGTGACCTTCCTTCAAACAGCGAGTATGCTGAATTTTTTATTCACTTGCTTCCGTTACAAACCTTACAGGCATGAATGTATGGTTATCAAATCTTTAAATCACCCTCCTATCAAAATTATTCACTATTATTGTTCATAATTCGAAGATTGATATTATTTTGTTTTTCAAAATTTAAATTCAAATCTATTTTATCAAATTGAAAACAATACAATAGATGCATACAATGTATAACTAATGACAGATAAGTAATAAATACACACTAGCATTCTAATCAACACATACATTCTTGAACTAAAAATAACACGTTTTTAATCGGTCAATGCCAGCAAAACCTAGGCACACCCATGAATGTATGGTTATCAAATCTTTAAATCACCCTCCTATCAAAATTATTCACAATATTGTTCATAATTCGAAGATTGATAGGTCTATTATTATGTTTTTCAAAATTTAAATTCAAATCTATTTTATCAAATTGAAAACAATACAATAGATGCATACAATATATAATAAATGACAGAAAGGTAATAAATTCTCACTAACATTCCAATCAACACATAAATTCTTGAACTAAAAATAACACGTTTTCAATATGACAATGCCAGCAAAACCTAGGTTTGTGCGCTGGTATATTAAGTTAGTGTAGAAGAATCAAGCATGTTAACTGATAGAGTTTATAAAGACAAGAAGGAAAAAATTATGATCACAAACGGAAAAGTATTCGTGAGAGAGAAGAAGAAAGAAAAAGAAAAAAGAATGAAAAGAGAACAAGAAAGAAAATTTTGAAAAGGTATGTATACACTAGTTTTAAAATAGGTACTACAATATTTATATTATTGAACTCACCGTGTAATTTATCCAAGACTCTATTACTTGCAAAGTTGACTTTGAAAGGATTTTAACCTCCAAGCAACATATTGAAATCATATTTTCACAAATCACATTGGAATCACAATTCTTGAACAATTAGAAGGACCTTTGTTACCGTGATAGAAGTGTAGGCCTACGAGTATCTTGAACGCAATGAAGATGGACATTGAATCGATATCCACTCAAGTTCAATTTCTCACTTGTTATTAAACAAAGTTATTTGTTCATAAACGAAGTTGAATCCTCCCATTTAGGCCTACCTAATTAGCTCGTCATGAAAGTATTCTTGTTCTCGAGATGGTCAGATTTGCTTGCTCTTCCAACTCACTTTAGTACCCTGTTACTCATCCACTTGCCCATAAATATTCCAATTAATTCTTTTCACACTCTTCAATCTCCTACCTGCATCTCACCCTCATTTTAAACTGGATATTGAATGAGAATACAAATCCCGTTCAATAATCTTCATCATATCACTTATTCTAATCACTAATACTACTCTATATCATCATTCCTATCTTTCTCTTTCATTTATCACTTCTCTCTCTCTCTTTCATGTTCCTTGCGTGTTTATGTGGTCACTTTCGGATTCATACTGGTTCACTTTGCCCCTGTCATTATCCATTTATGAATGGAGCACTTGGCTGGAAATGTCTAATTGATTCTCTGGTGCAAGATTGCATTGCGCTTTCACTATTAATTCGCTTTGCACTAACCTATATGATACTTGATAGAAAAATTAGTGCACAAGAATTAAGCATGTAAATTCGTGATGATATGATAAGTGGATGGACAAGTGAAAACATTGAACCCTTGTAGTGGTTCTAGAAGTGGAAAGTGAATTAAAAAATTGATTGTGAAATGATTGCTTCAATCTGTTTCACGAATCGTTATCAATAAAGAACTTCAATGCTGCGATGGCAGTATTGAAGATATTGAAGTATTGGTAAGTAATTATCTTCAATAATTTGGGAGCCCAAATATGCGTTGCAATGAGGATCTATTTTCGAAGTGATTAATAATTGTTACCTCAGTAGCCATGATGTGACTAGTTCGGAGGTGGAATATCAACAGAATGATAATATTTGGAGATTGAAGAACTAATATTGTATAATAGTTCAATATCGTAGAGCTTTTAAATTGATGATTTATGAGATGCTAAGTATTCCATATCAAGTCATTTTTCCTACTTTTTTCAAGTTACCGCACTTTGTTCAATTCTCATTCTATTTGCAAGAACACTGAAATGCAAGAGTCGTTTGTACCGGGAACATCATCAAGGTTCCATCATCAAACAAAGAGTCACTCTCTTCTTTCTAAATATAGTTTAATAAGCCTTGCAGATTATTCATGGAAAATCACGTAGACTTCCACAGGAACGGATGCATCTTGAATCCTTGAATATATTCCCTAGAATTTTTCCAATTGTCTTGACCTAATATTTTTCCTATAGTTCCTGGTAATAACAGTGAGTAGCAACTGTTTTTTTGAAAAATATCAAATAAAAATTTGTTTCTCGCCAGATTGTTTCATAAAACCTCAAATGAACCTTAACAACGCTATGTGACACTGTCAGCAATTTCTAGAGAGTTTTTCACCATAACTTGTAATGATTTATTCTTTATCTTCTTTTGTCTTCATCCTACTTGAACTGTTGATATTAATTATACTAAATTGAGCTGTTAACTTGCACTTTGACAACAGTACTCACGGTTTTCTTGTTTGACGGACGCGTTTCGTGGCACTGTACCACATCCTCAGCGTACAAGGAGCTACTAGGATGTTGCTCAGTGCCATGAAACGCGCCCGACAAACAAGAAAACCGTGAGAACTGTTGTAAAAGTGCAAGTTAACAAAACCAATTTAGTATAGTTAATATCAATAGTTCAAGTAGGATGAAGACAAAATGAAAAACGAATAAATTATCACAAGTTATGGTGAAAAAACTCTCTAGAAATAGCTGAGTGTCACATAGCGTTGTTGAGGTTTATTGACCGTGAGTAGCCTACTGGTGTAAAAGTGCAAGTTCAAAACACAATGTAGTATAATCAATCTATTCTTGTACAGGACCAGTAAAATCTCAATGGAATCGGAGAGATTTCATTTGGTCGAAACTGTACCCACCAGCTACATTGTCAATGACACTAAAATAATTGCAAAGAAGAATCTACTCCGCCTCCAAATAAATTTGTAGGGAAGCTTAAAGAAATATCTCTCCAGAGATATGTAGGAGTCTCAGTAATAAATTGTAGCTGGTTTCAAATAATAGCGAGTTACCATAATGAAAACCTTGGAGATTTTAAATTGTATTCCATTATAGGAGATGAATGGGGAGGAACGCCTTTTCGAAATTGCCGAGTGAAAAGTTGGGTCTACAATGGAAATATGATTGGACCAATTGGGAGGATAGGAGGTCAGCAGACGAGAGAAGAAACTTGTCAACAATAACAAGATGGACAGAAGTCGTCTATTGCCATTGTCGTCAGAGTCCACTCTCTCTCCTCTACTGCTTCAGTGTTGATAATAACGACGAATACGACACTAGCTGTATACTGGCAAAACTGGCTTTTTTCTTCTTACTGCTGCAGTGGATGTATGTGTATGTGTATGTGTATTTGTCTGTTTCCGGCAGTGGGTCGGTCAAGGCAGACGGTTTCATTTGATTTATTCTCACATCGCTTTCTACTGGATTAGAACTCCACTGTGATACTGAGATCGTTCCATAATTTAATTCAAAAGTTCGAGCAGAAAGCGGCAGGAAATTTCTAAGAGAGGATCGTATGTGAAGGGAATAAGTTACTAGCCTGGCCGAATCTTGTTACTCCTCTGTTATGGAAAGTTAGTGGTGGAGTAGTTGTCATTTCGAGCAACTCGACTGATGCAATAATCTCTTGTTGGCAATCATTTTTGTTTTTGAAATTAAAGTTCATGTGGGAAAAACATGATTATTTAACACTTTTGAGCCCTGTTTCGATGTGTTGCATTCCGGGTAAATAGGGGTGCCCACAGGGGGGGGGGATGCGTCCATGGACTTGGGGGTGGTGGGCACCCCTGAGAAGATTAAAAAAGATTGAGCAGTACGGTACCTCAAGATTACATACCATGGCTGCGCTTACCAGAAGTGCAGGCAAGCGATGTACAATGCACAAAAATATGACAGGAGTTTGATATGAATGATTGTCCTGTTGGAAAAGAATTCAATAATAAAATCGAAAAAATCAAATCAATATATTGTATACTGTAAAACCCATCAACTTATGTAACTATAAATAACATCAAGATCAAAACCAACTACCAACCAATAAAAAACACTGTAGGCCTACCTACTAGTGAGAACTGTTGCAGCCCTCATCCAAAGGACTTATACTAACATTCTATCTTTGTCTAGTGTTAATTAATTTTTTTCAATTCGGAAATACTAGTACCCTTCATTCAAAAAACAACTACATATTTAAACACTTACATGTACGCTTGTTTCTTACATTTGGTTGGTTATTAAAATTTGTATTTCATTTTAAATCTATTTTACTCCTGGTTTAGATACATAATTACTAGAAGTAGATAATTATCAAGAATTTATCAGCATTGAAAATTTAACTCCCAACGAAAACATTCTAAAACTCAACACGAATGTGAACCCTTTAATATTTTACTATATTATTTAAATCCAGCAACAGTCACTTATTTACTGACATAAACGATAATCGACCTGACTACATGCACATGTACCTCTACCCTTTTTTGTGAGAATGTTCCGGAACATAAAAATATAATCTGAATTCATGTCACTGAGGATGCGGGAGGAATTTCGGTGTGCCGATTTAAAAAACCGGCATTTCTAACTAGGGCCAATGCATGCAATTTGAAACCGGTATGTCTGATTTTCACCCAAATGTGGAAGAACGTCAGTCTATAGGATTGGATAACACTATTTTATCAGGATGAGCGAATTAATATTGTTCATAGATGACGTCAATAGGGCACATTTGAAATGCTATCACTGAAATAAAACCAGATTCCGACTTCCAACTGGTGGTGGGTCATTCACTAAAGTTGTTCAAATATTGAGTTCGATCTTATCATTTCATTTTGGCAAAGCAGGCTTTCAACAGGAAGAAATCAACAAATTGACACATATTATGTGTATCGAAGAACACGCACATCAACCCGGTTTCATTTTGGGGAATGTATAAACGTAATGCAAATGATCTCAGAACTACTATAACGGCTTCAAATATACAGCAGCCAAAGTCTGCTTCCTTTTAGTTGTCTTCCGATCAGGCTGCACCACTGCAAAGCAAAGTGGGTCCAATAATCGGGTATTCCACTCTATCTGTGGAAGTGGGATAATGATTGACCATCTCCGTTCAAAATACCGGTCCACACCACTTTTTTCCCTCTCTCTTTCTCTTGTCACCTCTCCAGTAACTCCCGTTCAAATCATGAACCTCATTCAGTCTCATCTAATCCTATTTGTAAAGGATTCAGGATTTCGATTCATATCTCCCACCAATAAGTGGTTTGTCGCCAACTTTAATCGTCGCTCTCTCAACATTCTCTTCTTCCTGAACTTTTACTGGTATTAATTTGAATATCTGGTCTGATGGAGGAATGCTGAAATTCTTGTATGTTTCAAGCCAGTAGTTACACTGTGAATAATGACAGAATTCTAATACTGGCCTCAAACTTAGCGAATATCTACAGCTTCTCAACAAACTTGTTCTCTGAAGAGCTTGGGTTTACGTGTAACTCTCAAGTAAAGAACATTTTAATTAATTTCCATGAAAAATTCAATCTTCTCTTGGACTAAATTCTTCTCCTGATGCATCCAATTTGACCTGATTTAAAAATGTTCAGTTTTCTTTCTAAATCTAGTTTACTGATTATCCAGCTTATGTACTTATGTCCAGCAAAGTTTTCAGTATCAATGAGAGATTATGATCTGGAAATCACCATATCTTGAATTTAGTGGTTTTATTATTGTTCTCTTGAGAAATGACATAGTTTGTCTTATTATTTATTTTCAAATGTGTTAATTGCTATTTGCGACGAACTTCATTGTTTCATTGTAGCTACATCTATTCCATTGTGTTAATCTTTAACGCAATCAAATTACGTGGAAAATTATCATTTTCATTGTAATAAAATTTTACTGTAATTTTCTTGAGAAAGAATGTCACAAGAGCTCACAAATATCGTGAAGAATCGAGAAAAGGTGACTCTGACGATCAGATAACATTGACGGAGAAACATGTATTAGAAAAATATAATCAAGGACTATTAATTGCATTCGTATTTATTTACTTTACATTATACATTAATGACTATTACATTACAAAAACTGCCATGTTAGTTGTGAGAATTGCCATAAACATTTATTTTCATAATCTGGGAGGTTTTCAAGCTGTAGTTCGGCTACCAATAGTCTTTGAAGTTATAGAAAATCAGAGAAGACCACCATCAAATGCTTGGCTCCTGGTGTTGGTCGTCAGACCGCCATAAGATATTTGACGCCTTGTGATTGGTCCGATTTCTTCAGGCTTCACTACCGGACACGCCCACAGCCAATCACAAGCGAGCAACTGATTCATAGGAGGTTTTCAAGTTCACCGATAGATTGCATCTGCTACAGGCTCGATTTTCCTTTGGGATATTGTCGTGAGAAGAAATTTCGAAGGTACCGGTAATACATATCTCTCATAAGAATTATAAATATCTTACAAGAGATTTTCAAATTTGAAGCTACATATATAAGCGTATGTTGTCGCAGTTGCTTAAAATTCAATAATTTAATGTATATATGTGCACTCATATACACAAATATGCAGCCTCATGAAGGATTTGTCAGAATATTATACATTTTTAATTGTTATATTTCTCAAAAGCACAAACAATTGAGTTACAGTTATTGTTATTGAGAGTTGTGTTATAACATGTCATTGTCTCATTAAGTGTTAATGTTGCTGAGAGGGAAAGAAGAAGAGATTATGAAGAAACTAAAAAATGCAGAAAAAATAGAACAGGGAACAGAGGAAATTTGGACAAGATCAATGAAAATGAGTAAATAAAATAGAGATCTTAAGTGAATAATTCTATCTTGTCTGTTCAGTGATCATCCAAACATAAACATAGCAAAAACATAGAAAACTCCATCAGTGTAGTTGATAATTGAATAAGCCCTCCACGTCTGCTCCACCAACAACTGGAGAAATTGTCGGATGGTGATAATGAGAGGAGTGAAGGCGATTGATTGGCTTGTGGCGTAGAAAGGATGTCCTTGACAGGTGCAGTCGTGATATGAATGATATTGGAAGCCCAAGTCGGCGATAGCGAAAGGAAAATGACAAGAGTAGTGGAGACTGCAAGTGTAGGATGTGGTTGCAGTAAAGGCATCACTATACCACTAAGCTCTATTACTGTACATGTAGGCCTTGTTGCTGTGCACATCCAGAGGCTGAGGATGATCGGAACCATAAGTGGGTCAACTACTGTTCATTGGCAGATTCCTAGAGCTTTTCCAGTAATAATCCAATTGCAATAAGTGCAAATCCCGCAATGCTTTCTATATGCAGAACAGTCAATCATCTCAGCTACAGCTGGTTGAATACTGTTTCCAGTTCCAGACAACGCAATTAACTTTCACTGAAATACTATACGTTCCTTACATATATTGCACATGATCCTTCTAGCAACTGTTGTCAATTGGTTTCCAATAATGGCATTTTGATATTTTCTGGAGGAAATGTTTTAAAGTATTGGTTGGAAGTATAGAAAAGGAGTGTGAGTTCATTACACAGAGAGAAAACAATACATAACTGATGTAACATGAGTAAAATTTAACACCATATTCGTTCAGTAAAGTGATTTATTAAGTGATTTACCAAGTGTAGTTCCTACGTTCATGAAATCGGTCGATAATGGACAAAGCAATAAGTTCATTTGGTGTCAATGCAAGACTACTATCAATCTTGAGCTCTCTACTTAAAATATATATTATATGTAGAATTTAAAATAATCTGGTGCTGAGATGACACAATATTTAAAGTAGCTCAGCAAAGGTTGTCCATTATTTAGTGTCAGCTAGCTGTACAATAGTTACTTTCGTTTTTCCTCTTGTCCTGCAGTTCAGACTCCACTTCAATTGTAATTACAAGAAGGATATGACTCTTTTCGTCCTTGACTATTGCGAAACGTCGCTCGAGATATCCTGAGTTGAATTTCGACAAGAATGGACAACTCCGTTTCATTTGAAGTGTAGAAGATTTTTGAGATAAAATAATTATACAGAATAAAACAGCTGTGTGAATTAGATCAGAGAAAGCCGGACATCCTTTGGGTAACAAACTTTTATTTCTATTAGATCAGTCCACTGCTACACAATAATCAAAATTCCAAAGTAACAGTGATACTCCAATCAACGACATATATATTTGAAATCCGTTGATGAGCTGTAACACATCTACACTGTTGCCTTTTTTACGCTTCTCCATTCAGAACCAGTTGTCCGTCAGTTGTATTACTATATTCAGTCCTGTATTGAATGGTTTTTACGGCATTCGTGCCAATGTAATTATTGCTTGCAAGTTTTAATTATGTACTGTAGCTTCTAGTCCTTGCTGTTTCATATTTCAATAAATTAATTTCCAGACCTCCTTGGCAGTCATGAGATGAACCAAATGGATACTTTTATTATACATTCTCACATTATCATTAATTATATGTAATTCAATAACTCCACATGCAATTCCACCAGATATGAGAATAAATAAATTGTGAGTTTTAACTTTTCTTCAGTGTTCCATTATGCTTATTAAGAACAATAAGTGGGTGATTCAACATAATATCTTGCCTTACATCCCAAAGATTTGAAACATGAGGGAGTGATACTAGCGATTCAATATTCGGGTCTAGTCTCAAGGGGTTAGTCGCATTTATTTATTTACAACAATATAAGCATTTATTATGCTAGTGTAGCATGAAGATACTGGATCATCATTATACAAAAGCTCTTGTATCTTTTGGGTCACCTTGTACTTGAAAAAAAATGAAACTGGAAGGAAACTTGAAAAAATGAAGAGTGAAAAAGAGATAAATATTTCAAGATTTCACTTTTTTATTAGAAGTTTCATATGCAGCCTAAAGGTCACTTGCTATATGCACAAGGAAAATATATTTGGAAGAATGGAGAGAAATCTTCAGAAATAATAAATCGCAGTTTTCAGCTTATCCACCTTATCAGTGTTGTTGCCAAGATACAAAAAATGATATTAGCGCCCAGTAGAACTTTCGTACGGGTTTCAATAGAAAGAAAAGGCGGACGGATGCTTGGTTGGGATGATTTATGGACTGGTTTTGTGAGACATGAGACAGGACAAGACAGGGCTAATTCGGACTTGGACAAGGTTTGTCGGCCAAAGGTCGCTGTTTTACTGACCCACAGCCAATGCCAATGCCACAGAGACATTTTCCAATTACTCTTGTGAGGATCCCCAAACACAACACCGGATTTTTAATGGAACAAGTTTCACGGGGCTAGATAAATAAATATTCGATAGAGTTGTTCCACAAGAATCGAATTAATCGAACAAGAATTGGTTGCCGACTCATTTGTTCTCTTGATTTTAATTTAGATTGGATGCGGTATTGGATTGGAGAAATATTAGAATGAGAATAATTGCTGTTTGTATAAATGAATAATTCTCTGGTGTTTTTATGAACGTTATTGCAATAGTATGGTACTGATTTACATATTGTTTATTTGTACAAACATGTATCCTTACATTACTCCTATAATTATATTTATTCAAGCTTCTCAAGAGAATAATAATGAACAAGTTCGAAAGCCAGTCGGGTTGCGTTTCTATCGATAAGAAATTATATTCCCATAAGTTGGTCATGGAATAAAAACACAATACAGTAATATGAAGTGCATGTTCAAATCAATTTACTTTTATTTTGTTAAGAAGATCTCTGTGAGAAAATTAAACCTCTCCTCAGATATGTTTTGCAATCATAGTGAATCTACAATTTTAGAAGAGTTCCCAAATACAAAATTGGTGACAGTTCTTCATTTTTACCGGTTTATCCAGGTTAATCGTTTATTGAGCCAACTGCACCATGTACTTTAGAAGAGCTAAACGATTCCATTGTCAAGATTTTGGATGGATAGTAACCAAATAGTATGTAAATGTATATAAATGTAATTTACATTACATTCTATATTTACATATAGAATAATGTAAAATATTCTATATTTAAATATAGAATGTAATTTAAATTGCATATTCTCTGGCAGTAGTAACACGAGTACGTAAAGCCAAAGTTTCTTATAAAAAATAATTTAACTAATTCAAAGATTATATTGCTATAATTAGATCAATTGTTTGATAGTTCACATACTGTATTGCTCCTTTCCTAATAACCTGTTAATATCTCCTATTAACTACTTGGAAAATGTTTGTACAATATTTTGATGGAAGTTAGTTCAACTTATATTCATTCATGTTGAAATTATTAATCGCATAAGTGCATAATTTAATCAAAATTGGCAGGACAATGCAGAATGCACTCATACCTTATTGTCCTTGGATTCTTCGACAAAGAGCATTTCATGCACATAATTGAAGAACTGTTCAGAATGAAACCTCGATTAAGCATAAATCATCGCATGTTTGTCCACAAGCTATGGGCTCCGGAAAGAAAATAGATCGTGAGACATTTTGTGGGAAGCATTTTGCATGAGTGGGAACATTCATTCAATAGACGAACCTCTACTCAGTAGGCAGTCATAACAATCATACATGGTCTATGATGCTCCATACAATATTTGTTCCTACTTAGTTCAAGAAGTTATAAACTTACTCAATCACCCTGCAATTGACAGAAAATATGATCAGCTGAAAACGTTATATCACATAATTTGATCATAGGTTGGATCCACCTAGAAATTACAATCTATTATGTAATCAAACATTAGAGGAAAAAATAGACTAATTTCCAACTCATTAGCATTGGTGAAATGGCAGAATTTCCTTGTTACAGAACTGGTTAACCATTGATGAACTAGTGAGAGTAGTCAGCGACCTTGTCCCCGGAAAAACGGATAGTGTTGCTTGAAATCAAAGTTTGTTTATTCATGTTGTGGGCGTAGGCTATGTGACGGACCCTGTAATTATTTTTATAGTCAACACGTAACGCTACCAGTTGTGTGGCTTCTACATTATGGTGCGCTACCAGCTAGCTACCTTGGTTGTTGAACTTGACTGCAGCTGCTGTGATCGAGCTGCTACCTTTCCTCATCCACAGTTACGTCATAAGACAGCGGGTCTCCACTATAATAACGCTCACGTTTTACCTGCAGGCGTACCTACCCAATGGATCATACATTACAATCGCTATTAGTTGGCTAGTATTTGACGGAAAGTGGATGCTGAGCTATCAGGTGATGAGCTGGAGGCGAGGACAAGTTTTTTACCAAGACGATTGGGATCCTGGACTATTCAGTGATGATTTATGCCAAGAGGAAAATCAAGTACTTCCAATCACCAACTTGGAAAAGTGATTAAATTCATTAAAAACATACAAAAAACAAGTCATTCAACTTGGAAATATAAGGATGCAATCGAAACAATAGATTTTCAGTAGTAGTCTGCTGTACATATTAATAACCATATCAAGCTCATACTATATCCCACTCTAGATTTGAAAATAACCTATACTCTATACAGTACAATAGTTAGGGGATTCATTACTAATAAAAATTCCTCAAAGGTTATTTCCAACGATGGATTGAAGTAAAAGTAAATTCGTATGGCTTATGTTGGTGGGGAGTACCTTGCGGGAAGGTCTCACCGCCTGAATTTATCATTTAAGCCGTCAATGGGCCTTACGACTGTCATACTTCAGCCGGGACCGACAGTTTAACGATGGATTGATTTTATATGATACATGTAGAATATATTATAGACCTAATCATTAATCATCAATTCATTGTTGTTAACGTTCAATTGTTAAGGGAAGTAAACACGACATAAATCCTGTGAGTTTGTTTAGATGCAGAAATCACCCCCACCAGAATGGCGGAATGGCAGAATGGCGGCCCCATCAACCACCATTGAACTTTACGTGAACAGGGTTTGTATCGCGGCAAAACTTACAAATATCATCAGATGGACTGGAATTAAGGTAATTTTATGCTGTTGTCAGTCGGAACAGGCATACATGTTGTTGGTAATGATTATTGATAATCAACCATTCTAATATTTTCTATCTCCTCAATGAAGTGCATCTTTAAATAGACCGCCAGGTACCAAACACCGACCAGTACTTCGTTACGACTCGAGTATGAACACTTGTATGATATGATTGATTGATGAGAAGAGCGATTTATGATCCAACACCTAGCCTACATTCATTCCGTTGATTATCGAAAGCATACTAATAGAAAAAGAGTCCAGCTAATCGATGTAGTAGTTTTTAACTCATCAGGATCATTCAACTCCTCGAATCACTTCCAACGCATGCCACATTCATCAACATCAATTGCTAACTAGTTGAGCAAGAAAGCCAGTGTCAGTGTACCTTGGAGTTTACAACTAACAGCATCTTGTTGAATGAATTCCAACCAAGGAGATGGAAATGTAGTTGAGCATACTGTAGTTTTCAGGCATACTCTTGATACGGAAGAGGCTGAACTTTCACCCATATCGGTGTGAATATGTGTTATAATTGATTATAGTAGCTGGGGCAGACGTTGAATGTTCTTGGAGTATACGAATCAAAACACATTGACACACTTGACTCTATAAAGCGTTATTGTGGTGTGTCGATAAACAATTGACTTTAACTCTATGATGGGAGATGCTTTTGACCTACTAGTATTAATAAGTTGATAGCTCATCTATTTATAGTCTTCCACTCATCGTCATCTATCCAAGCATCAGTTCAAGTATTAATATGCCTATTTATGACTTATGCTCCATTTCTTGAAATCCACTTGATCTGCGTAGCCTACAGTTGTGATTCAAGGCCAATGGGAAACTATCAAAGCGATTAAAATGGATACAAAAGGTCGAGTTAGTTTTCTTGAAGAGGTTCTGCTATAGCATTAGAAGCGAATGAGTACTAGTGAAGAAGTAAATTAGTAAATTGAATGAATTAGAAAATTGATTAAATTAGTAAATTGAGTAAATTAGTAGAAGCGAATCAGCAACAAATTCCCATAATTGACAAACATAAAGCTTATATACATGATGTTTATCAGGATAGTCTTTTTTCTGAAAAATCTATTGTAATGAGAGATTTTCAGCAGTATGGAGGGGATAATATCTTGATACAGATTATACTTGATACTATTACTCGAGTCTATTAAAAAATAGCTACCCCATTTGACTAAACGAACCTGTTAAGATGGTGTCTCAAATCTGCAATTACTTTATTCAATTGACTCCGTGTGAGAAACTAATTTGGGTTTTTCTGAGTTACAACGATCAAACCAAGAATTCGTGAAATACATTTACGGTAGAAGACTTTGACAGATCTCAGTAGATCTACCAGAAGTAATGGATATTTTTGTATTTGAGATGAAAGTTGAATGAATGCTATAGTCCATTGTTCCGTGTCCAAGTACCCCTTCACTCTCTTTTCGATCTCGAACACTCTCTGTCTCCGTCAATAACTCTCTCCTTTTTTTAGAGTCGGAAACTCAATCTCTAGTGAATTTGGTATGACAATCCTCGTCTCATCAACCACCAGTTCGTCCGGATTTACTTTCAAGGTAATGTAATATGAGCTTCAAGTGAAAGCTGAGTTGAATATTATTGAGCTCACAACATATGGATTGATTTTGAACCCACTTTCCTGACCAAAGCAGACATTGTAGTAAACTCGTCATTGCTTGTCTATTATCAAACAATTTTGCTGTGCTTCTAATACAATCAGCTATGATATTATGATTTATATTGAATGAATCGAGATAAGGAGTGAATGAAGAAGCGTTCATTATGTCTTCATTGATATTCTACCTGAAACTGAAATAAACCTAGACTGAGCATATAATATATTTATATTTTTCCCTCCACAGTGGTATTATATCTATGTGGACATTGCTCTCAGTCCTTCAATATTGCTACAGCTTCGATGCTCCATAGTTATACTGATGATGTTGGTGAGGAACATAATTTTTTTTAAGTATTAGGTAAAAAAATATTTTCAAAGTAGTTCACTTTCAAATTTGATTTATAAGATTTACAAGGCATCATAACGTCAAGAGGTATTTAGCGATCTATTAACAAAGTTAAGAATATTGTGAAATGCGTGTCCTCAATCCCGTATATGATTTCAGGTCAAACTCGTAACTCACGGCTGAATTTAAGCTGCGCCAAGAAAGTGTCTCAACAAAATATTGATTACTTGAAATACAGACTTGGCGAGATATTGTGAGTCATTAAGCTTATACATAAGGGTTGGGTAGGCTATCCATAGGACAATGACGTTTTCAAGTAAAATTGGTTGGTAGGCTAGTGCTTCTAGATACACTTTTTATGAATAATTGTATTATATCAATCGATCAATCAGAAACTCCATTGACATTCCAATAACATCATCTTCACTTGAGGAATTAGGTTTATTAATTATCCTGTTCCGGTACCCATCTCTTTCTTGGCCTTCTTAATCTCGCCTTTCCAGTAAGTTAGGTCTATAGTTATGGACTTCATTTGGCGTTCTTCCTTGTGGCATTCTATACAATAAAATGCACCAAATAACTGACATTTCAATAGCATAGATAAAAAAATAGAAATTGGAAAAGTATTACATCATAACACCTGCAAAAGAATATTGAGTACATCAATGAGATCATTTGATATTTATCACACTGTAAATCACCTTATTTAACGATTTATACAAATAAGGTCGACTTGTTTGAATAGGAAGCCATCCAATAACTTATTTTTCTGATATAAAACTCATTTTATGTGATGACCTTCATAAAATCGCATCTGCTTTGCATGTAACGACCCCAACTAATAGAAAGTACCGTATGGCGATGTGAGGTTTGCAGCAACAAGTTGATCGCTATAGGCGGAAACACTTGGCGAAACGATTTGTCTTGCCGCGATACTGGAACCTGGGCAAGCGAGCCATGTTTAGCTGCTGTTGTTCAGGTCAAGATCAAGCGACAGAAGAAAGTTGTGAAAGGGGTCAAGGTGCATCAGGGCTGCTAAGGGCAGACCAGTGCCATTCCCATACCAATTTGTAGATGAGATCGTTCGCCTCTTTTGTTCAACTCGTTCTCTAACAAGCCTCTTGTGGGAAAAAAGCGCGAAAGTGTAATACTTTTGTGAACAATCATAAACTAATTCTATTCGAATAGCAGGAAATGGCCGGCAATGTCTACACAATCTAACATCACGACGCTAACAATAACAATAATTGTTCATTCCGAAGCACATGCCGTTCTGCTGGCTACTGGTAATGAATTTCTCGGATAATGTTAATTTCACGGTCAAAGCCGTTGATGGAAATAATGCCGATTTTCTGCATGTACTGCTCCAACAAAGAGGAGATTTTATGAGGATACTTTCAATTTTCTGTATGTGAAACAAATCTTGAAAGTTGTAGTTTAGTGATTGAGTTAAGGATATTATGTAGGGTAATTTCTCGTTCTATTGAATGGGAGTGAAAATTCTAATTAATAATTTTATTGAATCTCTGATGGATACTCTTCTCAATCAATCCATTCTGATCGGAATATTATTACTAGATAAATACACGGATCATTTCATAAATACATTACTTTTAAAATATTCACGAGCTTTCTAGAAGATGAAAGATGAAAATATTATTATTATTATTATTGAGGAAATATACTATCATATGAATATATCCAGCATCACGATCTATACCATCTAATTTTCGACGTATTTTTCATTATCACGAAGGAAATAATCATATCGAAATGAGGATCATCTTGAAAGGATGTAATTTGAGTGGTAGAAATACTATGAAGTCCTAAGTCCGCCTAGTAGAAAATATCTACAAAACAAGGATTTTTAATGAAAATTGAGTTTGCAAATAAGTCGGACTCATCAAATCTTTGATTCTGCCTTATGGATTAGATTCAAATCTATTAGATTCGGATAGATTAGATTCTTAGATCCAAATATATTAAAATAGATTATTCTAATATTAAGAATATTCTAAGATCCAGAATAGATTCTATCTTCTCAAAACTTGTAACCTGAAAGAAGGATGTGTGAAACAAACCGGCAGAATCCACGATCGTGGATCAATGGTGGATTCTGTTCAACACAATCAGTCTGAACTCAACAATCCAGTTGAGTGAGTAAATTGGTATCTCAATCGTGTATTGATAAATATAAATAAATCATTAGTAAGTCGCAAATTCCTCGTGAGTAATTAGTTGTATTCGAAAAAGGTGTGAAGTGAACAGCGAAGACACTCCTTCGCAATTGCCACTAGCAGACTGCAGTAAGCACTGTCACCATTCTCCAACTCCAACGCAGTCAACACTCAACAGTCCACAATTCAGGCGCAATATAGTCAACTCTCCAAACACAGTGCGAGTGCGCGTCGATAATATTCTACTTAACCATGAAAATACAAATTCCGTCTGTAGTTTTTGATGGAATTTGAATCAACTCATGAAGATAAATAAGCTGTAGTTGATTCAGTTCAATAATAAAAATAATGTTAGTTTATTTGATTAGTAGCATTTATTGGTTACATAAAGTTGATAAACATAACTGAATTGAGTTTTTACGGCTAGTTCCACAATCACACTATTTGAAAAAAACATTCGATAATCAGATATTGAAAAACCAAGGAGCAGAATAATGATAGTTATGATATAATCATGAATAGTCAATGAAATTTTTATAAATTATTCCAATCTCATGTGAATTGACTGTTATGTGACATCAGATATGAACGTATTCAGTTACTGGTCTGTAATCAACTATCATGTCACAAAATATAGTTATGATATCGGAATTCCCATAAAAAATACGAATTTTGAATATAGCAAGTGTTTCATCAAGGTCTAGTTTCATTAATCATTCAGATATTATATTTATAGATATGGAATGACAAAGAAAGCATACTATATGAACTAAGCTGGAAATTAAGTTCATGTCAGGTGAAAACAATACATATTCTTCGACTTTAATTTCTAGAAACCTCTACACCATCAATATTGCTGGAAGCACAGACTTGAATTCAGATAATAGGAGTGGCCGTAGTCGAGTGGATCAGATGCTGGCTTTATGATTCAGAGGCCCGGGTTCAAATCCCGGCCCGGGCCAAGATATTTATCTCGGGCCACTCCCGTGTTTCGGATGGACACGTTAAGCCGTCGGTCCCGGCTGCCTAAAAAGCAGTCGTTAGGTCATGTCAGAGGCCCTGAAATTGATCAGTTGCGACCTGAAAACTCTGACACCAGACCTGAGCCAGCCAGGTCACTCGATATTATTATTATTATTATTGCTGGAAGCAGTATTCCAGTCACTTTAGAGAACTGGGAAAAAATTGGCTCTTTGCAATCAATAAGGTGATACTGTAAAAAATTCAATCGAGGAAAATAATTGTTGTCAAATCAAACATGAGTAGGAAATTCAATTCCAATCAAAACAATTTTGTTGATTGATAGATAATAGATTTTCATTAATGGGGATGAAAAATGAAATGAAACTAGCGGTATCGTAGCCAAGGAAGCTGCAGATGTGGACATCCTAATATTCAAGTTGATATACATACAAAAAGTGAAACGTCTGAGAAGATAATTACCTTCAATTCGCTTTCTGTTAATGATTGTTAACAGGAAGACTAGCCCACTAGCCGTTGACCCAGTCAGGGAGAGTTATGAAAAAAGCCTCCAATGAAACTGAGATAATCTTATTCACGTATTGCTTCGAAAGATCTCGCTCTGGAATGAAGAAATGATTGCTGGATCAAATTTCTCTCTACACATGTAGGAAAAAGATAACCGGTTTCAAGTTCAATAATTAAATGTTTTTGTGTATGTGACAATATTAATTCGTTTTCATACGAACATGGTCTAAATTTGGTAAATTTCTTTGAACTATATATTTTTGTCCGGAACGGAATCGTTTTCCGATTGCTTTTTCAGCTATAACACGTTCAGTTCAGCCTACTCCGAAACTGGTAACAAACAAGGATAAGAAAATACGATCTGCTTAATCAACCGGTTTCTCTGTTGCTGCTGCTCTTCCTTGCATGTGTGTGAAGCCTGCGAAATGAGGTGTGTTGCTTTAACTTCGACCTCGAAACAAGAAACATTTCTTTCAACCTGTCGTTGCTAATTGTTTACTATATTGGCTTTAACCCTGTTGAACCCTGGGAATATTAAAATTATTAGGTGTTCTTCTGGAGTAAAAGTAGTGATCCCAGCCAGGGAAGCACACTTCCTTCAGGGCGTGTGCCAAAAGCACGATCCTTGGTAATGACTTTCTTCACTAGGGTGACTCACCAACGAGCGTACACTCCTAGCTCCTTCGGTGTAGGCTATAGCTTATTATAATACGCAAACGCTTCTTCTATCTACACAGATAAAGTGCAGTTTCGTGACTGAAATTGCAGAACTATTAGTGAAGTATAAGTAGTGGGTGCACTAGACTATTGTAGAATGTTTTTTTGATTTCAATATAACCGGTAAATATACTAAGCATGAAGACTACTTTGCCAGAATCATTCTAAGATGGATTTTTTTGTGCTGTATATTATAATTTTTCAATTTTGGTGGCTCTTACAAGAAGCATCACAATATATTATACAATGCATTTTTCTTAACACTTGAAAATTATGATTTGCAATGAGTTACTAATAAAAATTTCCTAAAGCTCTTCTCCAAAAACTAATAAAACTGTCTGAGTCAACCTCATGTCCATATATTCACCTCACAATGATACACAATTGGTTAAATTCTATACTCTCCAACTCAAAAGCAACTTATGCATTACATCAGTTTTAAAAAAAAGTTTTTTGTTACATTCCAGAATCTGAGAAGTTTTTGGATGATTGCGTAAGCACACGTATTATGAGTTATGTATGAAATGAGTTAATAATGAAATACAGTTTCAAATTCGTATTCTTGAACGCTTCAACCTCAAAGACATACGACATCAAAGTTTCTGATCATGATCATGAAGGATATTTCGAAAACCTTCACAGTTTGAAATTATAGAACTATAAACTATACAGTGCAACTCTAAGGTTATACAACTAATTGATGGGTTATATGAGAGACAACATCCATATTGACCTACTGTAAACCTCCCACTGGTTACGTTCATTAATAATTGCTGAAATTTTCGACAACACATATAAATAGAAGGTCAAATACCACAGAATTAATGCCACAATATCACAGAAGGTAAATACCACGGATTCAATATGTCATTCTATTGTTAAACTATGGTTGGAATTTGAAATGCCTCTATTGGACAAAATTGTCTAAAAAGGCACCTGTAGTCATCTGAGAGACCTCTATTTTTAAGATAATGAGTTAGGGCCAAGCCACATGAGGCGTTTTTCGGCAGGGTAGGAACCTCTCCGATTGTCTGATTGGGTTGACGTTCGGGAACTGTCTTTCAATCGCCGATTGGAAGCTGATTCCCGAACGCCAACCCAATTAGCCAATCGGGGAGCTTCCTGACACCTCATGTGTCTTGGCTCTGAGAGGACAACAGATAAAAAATCCAATAAAGAGATTAAAACTAAATAGTTCACAATAAAAGTTACAGAACATTTCTAATCAAACAATGATTATAAGGACTCGTCGATAATGAACTGGAACTGCATAGAACCATCAATAGATGCCATTACTCTTCTACAAAATGAGATTGTAATCAAACTTAAAACCTGTATACCTTACATAATAACTGATACCATTATTACCATAATTGCTTTACTCAAGCATCTCATCAAACTATTCTCGATACACTCGTAGATTGAAGTTTTCCGTTACCACTAAATTATTACTGCATTTCCAGTTACTACTGATAGCATGGAGGTAGAAACCGGGATTAAATTTGAGAATACGAGAAAAAATGATCCTATATTTAAATTTGAATAGCAGGAAACTATTCCAGCAGAAGAGTGTTCTAACGGACCAGTCGGACTCCAATACGAATCCAGTTCTTCCGATTTATTGTACAGGAATCAAGGTTACAGGCACACGACACCAATTGCATAACGCGATTAAGGTTGCTTGGAAAAATGTAGTTTTTTATGATCCTCATAAATTCTTCCACAGGAGTTTAACCTGTTTATGGGAAATTCACTGCAATATGGGTACATGTCATCTGCATATCTGCAGTATTCCTAGTGAAATTTAAAGCTCTAGGGCTAGGCTACATTAATAAATTTCTACATAACATCGTTAGCTTCAGAGAATATCGGTGGCCAGGATAGCCGAGATTACTAAGGGCCGTCGGTTCAAACAGAGATATATCAGCTGTTCGATTAAACCTGGAATGAAACACGTTAAATCAAATTCGAACATGCCTACTTCGTGGATTAGCGATAAGCGTTTAACGTGGATGGTGCATATAGGCCAAAGGTGTTGCACCCTTCAGTCTGCTAGCGCTACCAGGTCGTTGGTTCGAACCCCGCCGGTAGGCATGGACGTTCATCTCATCAAATCACCCTTTCGCTTCCCATTACCCACGCAAAAGCAGAAAGCTAGAGTCGTCATAATCCGCAATAAAAAAGTATGCAATAAGGGAAAATGACATATTAGGAAATTGATGGTTCAAAATGGAGAATTTCAATTCAATTCAAGGCGAACTATGAAAATTCTAATTTTTGTATAGCACGCCAGTTTGCAGAACATGAAAATTGTAATTGATTACAATTGAACATAATAGTTAAAACTATTCAATATTAGTCATAAAAGTCTTCGCCAATTTACAAATTATACATGACGATTACCCTCGAGAAAAAGGAACGATTTTGGAGGAATGTGCTTCTTAGTCTGGGCAACCTGACCAGATTTGCAAAAACTCGTTTAGTTTTCATGTGTTCAAGCCAAGCATCTGTTCCAATTTCCATCGGACTATTTTTGTGCGGTTGACTACAGTATGAAGAACAGTAATCACTTTCTGCTTGCGAGCTCCTTAGGCAATCATACCCTTATGATCATGAAAAATTAGAGGAATTGAAGGATTGAAAGGATTTTATGCAGAATATGCCTTTCATATTTATTCTTCTCTGCAAACGACGATGTGACAACAAATTGAATGTTATGGAAATGAATATGGTCTGGAATAGAGAGCAGATCAGATCTGATCCAGAGAGCTTCAATAGCCTGAAGAAGAAAGCGTCTCAAAGAGTAATATTCATTTTCGTGTTATGAAAAATAAATGATAAACAATTAAGTATTTTTACATCGATGAAATGTATTTTAAATCTTGCATGGAATACTACTGAACGATGAGGTCGATTATAGTTTTTTATATAAATCATGCATTTATATTGAAAATAAAGATGAATTTTGATTTTTATTTGCATAGGTCGATATAAAATGCAATAGGATGATATAAAATGAATTTGGTCTGAAACACTGTAAATTCATCTAAATTTTCATAATCTTACATTAAAATTCACCTATTATCTAAATACAGTGTCTGAGATGGAAATTACTGAGAGATTGCATTTATTGAAATGCTAATGAATTTTTAATATCGTAGTTACAGTGTCTAAGTTCGGTGAAGATAATCAGGAATTACCACTATTCAAATCATTACAGATAATTTGTTGAGTGAAACGTTTACAATCAAAAGCAACACGTAGGTTCTTCCTTCATGTTTTTTAACAATGAGATTGATTAGAGATTTGACTTGATTAGTAATAGATTCGATTCTAAATGAATCGATCCATAATCTATATACATAAAAGCGAAATGGCACCCACTCACTCACTGACTGACTGACTCACTCACACACTCACTCGCTCGCAGAACTGAAAATCTACCGGACCAAAAACGTTCAAATTTGGTAGATATGTTCAGTTGGCCCTTTAGAGGCGCACTAAGAACGAATTTGGAAAAATTCCCAAAGATACGTCCAAAATCTGCGTTTTTCCAGCGTTTTTTAGCGTTTTCTCAGCTTTATCGAGAACAAATGAACAGAAAATGTTCAAATTTAGTACAGAAGCTCAGCTAGGGTGTGATAATGTTGTGTTAGAAGGAATTTGCAATAACGTCCAAAAGATACGCCCAAAATTAGCGTTTTTTTGTTTTTTCTCAGATTATCGAGAACAAATGAAATGAAATTGTTCAAATTTAGTACAGAAGCTCAGCTAGGGTGTAATAATGTTGTGTTAGAGGGAATTTGAAATAACGTCAAAGATACGCCAAAAATCTGCGTTTTCTAGCGTTTTTTGTGCTTTCTCAGCTTCAGCGAGAACAAATGAACAGAAAATGTTCAAATTTACTACAGAAGCTCAGCTGGGGTGTAATAATGTTGTGTTAGAAGGAATTTGGAAGATACGCCCAAAATTAGCGGTTTTTTGCGTTTTCTCAGTTCTTTCATCAAGTTATAGACAGAAAATGTTCAAATTTGATACAGTGTTTTAGGTAGGGTCTAAAAATTTTGTGATGAGGTGACTTTAATATTTCATCAAAGATACGCCCAAAATCAGCGTTTTTCTCAGCTTTTCTGCGTTTTCTCAGTACTTTGAATTTCTGATGGAATGAAGCATGCTCAAATGAAAAATGCAAGCGAGCGAAGTGAGGCCGCTGATCTCATTTTTCGACGATCCAGTCAGGGGTCCAAGGGTGAAGCCCCCTGGCTAGACGGATATGGCGAGCGAAGCAAGCCTGACGACTAGTCAAGTATACATTCAAAAGACTCCAAACTTCGAAATAATAGGCTAATTGATGTAATTCATTCCGCTCAATCGAAGCACGGTATAATGACAGAATAAAACTTCTCAACTATGGGTACATTTATTGTATAACGGCAATAACTGTGCTAATAAGGTGTTCTAGGGCACTAGAATGAGCATTCTCACACAGTCACAATATTTTTCTACATTTTCCGCATACTAGAGCAATAATAATTGTAGTGCAATGGTATTGCGTGGTGAATATCTGCGTGCAAGGTCTCGCAAAACTCGCGAGCACCAGGTAGAAAGGAAGAGCCGAAGAGTGGACATCAGGTTCAAAGAATGAATAAGTACTAGCTTGTTAGTTGGTAAGTTGGAATAAGAAATGAGAGAGGCAGCAGAGTGAGAAGAGGAAGAAGGAATGAGAAAGGAAGCAGTGTGGGAAGGGGAAGAAGGAATGAGAGTGGGAGCAGAATAAGAAGGAGGAGTAGGAATGAGAGATGAAGAAGAGGAAGGAGAAGGAAGGATGAAGATAATGAAGGATAAGAATAAGAAGAATGAGAGGGAGAAGGAGAAGAAAAAGAAGAAGAAGAAGAAGAAGAAGAGAAGAAGAAGAAGAAGAAGAAGAAGAAGAAGAAAAAGAAGAAGTGAAAGAAGAGGCAATAAACTTATTAATATGGTACCTGAACACTTTCTGGTGAAAAATACTAAATATTCATCCATTAGGAATAAAGTTGAATGGATAAAATGACATTGTGTTAATGTATCTCACCTCATTCATGATTGATCTCCTTATCTTTTGTCACCTCCATTTAGATTTTAGTTTTAATTTCGGTTTTTTTCTCCAATCCCACCTCTACTGTTGTTTCTATTTTTTTATTATTGATCTATCAATGCAATTGTTCCTTCATTCTTCGTGTTAAGATTTCTAATATTGATGCTCGTTGCACAAACCTCTTGTTTTGCTCGGCAACGCCTATAAGGTTATGTTGAGGGAAATATATTTATTTCACGTCGATGATAAATTAGGTATTCAAATAGTATTTTTGTTTTGAAAATTTTATGGTAGTGCGGCGAAACAAGAATTGAAAATTTGAGAAGAAAAAGGAGAATAAGGTAGGAGGGAGAAGGGGAAAAAGAAGAGGAAGAAGGAAAATATAGAAAATGAAGAAAATGGAAGGAGGAAGAAGAAGAAAAGAATCAATAGAGAAAGAACAAAAATAGAAGAATATAGGACTAAAGTAAATTAGGAAGAGAATTAAGAAGAGGAGTAGAAATGTTTACTTTTGGAAATGTATCCAATGAAGTTGGCAAATAAGAAGAAGAAGAAGAGAAAGGGAGAGGAAAAGGAACAGAGAAAGGAGAAAAATGGGAGAAGAGACAAAAGTGATTAAGGAAGAAGAATAGAAGAAGAGACAAAAGTGAATAAGGGAGTACAATAAGAAGAGGAGTAGTAATGTTTACTTTTGGAAATGTATCTATTGTAATTGGCAAAGAAGAAGAAGAAGAAGAAAAGAGATGAAGATGAAAAGAAATAGAGGAAGAAGAAAAATTGAAAAGTAAATAAGGAAGAGTAATAAGAAGAGGAGCAGAATCAGAAATGTTTACTTTTGAAAGTGTAATGTAGCGGTGGCGGTGGCGGAGAGCCGGTTTGGGTAAGGAGGGAGCTGGAGCTGGACATTGATAGGGAGCTACTAGCAGCTGAGATAAAAGAGGCGGCGTCCGTGAGGTCGAGGCCATTTGCAGTCAGTCGTCGGCGAGAGTCACTTCTCTAGGTCACTAACACTACATCCAATCATCACCATGAGGAATACGGTTTGCGTGTTGATCGCGGCAGCGGCGCTCATCAGCTGTTCAGCCCTCGGCTCGCCCTTGGAGAAGGTCAAGGACGAGAACGAGCTGCAGCCCTCCACCGAGGAAACCCTCCTGCGCAAACTCAGCGCCAAGTGCAGCCAACGCGACACGGCGTCCTGCGTCATGCTCAAGCTGGTCTCCTACATGAACAGGCTACTAAAGAAGAACGACTTCGAGCTGACAGAGTCGCTAGTGATCACACAGACGTCGCCGGTGGTGGACGCGGCTCAGACGCCCTTGGCGAGGGCCTTCAAGGGTGACTCGGCCAGTGACGACGACCTTGCCGGACAGCTGGTCGCCGAGAAGCTGTGGGCCTACGTGCAGTCGCGCAGCCTCCGCTGGAGTGTCCTCCCCGAAGCTGATGTCGTCCTCTCTGCCGAGCCCGACCAACAGGGATCCCTCAACCTTGGCGTCTCACTTCGCGCCGGACGATCACTTGAGACCGGTGAGTAACTACTTCTCAATCAATATTCTCAATAAAGTCTTGAAACATGCTGCAGTGTAGCATGAAAATTACAATATTATTCCATTGATGATCATTTATGTGTGTGCTCATGGTGCTGCAGAAAAGTTCAGAAAATTAAAAAAGATCAATAATTAAAATTGATAGAAACTTGAAATAAAGTACCTGATCATTTGCAGTAGGATTGCTGATTTACAAAGGTTATTGAATTATGTAAAACCTCAAATTAGAAATATCGAAATTAATACGAAGATACATTGATAAATTCAAATTATTTATTTGCATTTTCATTCATTTACATAATTTTTGAATCCAATCAATTTGGATAAGTAATGTGTACTACTTCGTAGCGATTGACAAGGTCTGTAGAATTTGAGTTAGATTCAAGTATTTGGAATACAAATATAATATTATTTCTATTGATTATTAAGCATAGTTATCACAGTTATGAAAACGCTCAGGTTTGTTTCAAAAATGTTTCAAGTTTCTATAATGGGAGAAGCAAAATATTGGAATGGATGGAATATTCATAGTATTGAGTAGTAGTGACTTCTTGATTACTTTCATAAGTGTTGAGTATCTAAATTCTCTTGGATTTTGGTTTATTCAGAATTTCAAAAGTTTTTTAATAGATCAACTAAATAACATTGAATAGTGCATATTTGAATATTTTCGGTCTGTGTCTAAAAGTGACTAGTGTTTGTTTATATGAATGAGAAAAATTATAATAAATAATGAATAAAAACTATAAATATTCAAAAAGGTGTACTCGAACAAACTACTTCTGTTTATTCATATTCTAGTGTACTCGTTTTTAAAGTACAATAGAAGAATGTAGAAATGGCAAGTCAAATAATATGAGGCAGCAACGAATTCATAAGTCAAGCTTCAAGCCAATTAAATATGTTGCAAACGATATCCAAAGTTCATAATAATGATAATCGTTATATTCTTGAATTTGAAATTGTTGAATTTTACAATAAGATTGATTGATTAATCGATACGTCTCGTCAAATTGAGAAACTCAATAGCATCACTTTGATTTATACAATTTTCAACCCATCTTGTCATTCTGTACTATAGTGAGGTCCACGTTATAATGGCAGTGGATAAAGATAGAAGAGCAGCGTTGTCTGTTCTCTGCCCTAATTGATTATATTTCCACACTGTCAAAAACATATTTGGCATTGTTATGCAGCTAAAAAAGGACAGTACCACCTATTTTGTTGAATGATAGACAAGGATAGCAACATCAAAGTTAATCAAATACTGCCGTTATAACGTGGACCGCACTATAATTGTAATTGGCTGTCATGAGGAGTTTTTGACATATAATACTAGCTTTTGATTAGTATTACTCAATTAATTTAATTAATCTTGATTAATTTTGATTGAATACGAATACAGTGAATGCATTCAAGACAATAGGAAATATGCAATCTCTCATACTGATATTTCGGCTAAAATATTATTGAAATAAATAATATCATCATTATCTCATTAGGCACATTGCTTATTCTACTTTCCTAATTTTTAAATAGGTCAAGTTGAGAGATTCCTACGCATTTCTCCACTTCATTTCCCTGGAACTGGTTCTTCAAGTTCTCAAAAGCAGATGGATCCAGTTCATAGCTTTCCTTATTCCATATTTACCATTCAAGTTTCTACTGACCTGGCAAACTTGCGCTGACATATCATTAGCTTCAAGGTCGTCATTTCCAAACAAAGCTGCCTTTCCGGTTCCATCTAACAGGACTGTCAAATTGTCAGGTCCAGGTTCCCTGCTGTTTTGGGTCATTTGCACTTCATTTTTACCAGTCCGGTAATCGGATTCTTGGAATCACAGATGTGTGTTCCACTTGCATAAATTTTGCTGACAAGCTTCCACTAAGTACGTACACACAACTTCGCATGCAACTTTCAAATCAGTTCCTCTTAATGCGAAATGACCCCACATAAAGCATTCCAAATTATCATAATATCATCATGAATTGAATTTTTAAAAACACATCCACTGCCATGAATGTATTAGTCGGATATCAGAAAGTTAAACCAAGATTCCTTTCAATTATTGCACTTGTTACTTTTATCCTTGACACTATGGGAGATGAAATTATTTATTGGGACAATTGAATCCTTAATTATTACTATGAACGATTAAAAACCAAATTGATCATTCAGTGGATTTCAAATAATATTCACACAATTCTAAATCCATATCTAATGACAGAAGGATGACAAATTGATGGGTATATTCAACTTTTATCACAAATGAATCGTTTAGCAGGAAAAATTATCTCTGAAATTTCCAATTGTTCTGAGAAGAATCTGAATATTTTGGAACTTTTGCTATTTTCAAATTTATAGCTTGAAAAATTAGCACATAGGATATTATTTCATGGTTTACGCCCCCAAAACATTTCCAATCAAGAAGAACCTCATCCAAGTTAAAAATATCCAAGCCATTAGATCTCCCCCATCATAATTACAATCTCCTACATCCATAATAATATATCTCCTATTTACAAGGATTTTTGTTTGAAATAATTTAAATGATTTATTCCTAGTACTTGATATACTCTTATAATAGTGATAGTGATGATAAAAATAAACTGAATCTATGTATCGTACACTAAAACAGTGCAAGTGATTTACAACGATTTACTTCAACACCAACACAGATTGTTAAACATAGACTCAACAGATTCTTTTAACTTTCGATATAGTAAGATCTATATCTTAAACAAACTCCACTGTAACACATAATTCGAAATAGATACAAGTGTGAAAAATCTGAAGGTATGAGTCAACACTGTTTTGCCTTCAAGTAAGTCCTCTTACAATTTGCAGACAGTAGGCATCTTAGAATTTTGAAGCAGGGAATAACGTCACCTCATCCGTGTATTCGAATATTCCCATTTCCAGGTTAAACTAATTTGGTTTTGATAAAGTTAGATCAATCATCACTATAGAGTTGTAGTTATTGGAGGGGGTGTTTGTTCTCGATGAGTGTTTGTGCGAATGAGATTGAAGAGTACTCTAGAAGTCAGCTGTCAAGATGCGACTTGAGAGATGTGCTCAGGCTCAGCAGTAGGCAAGGATAGAGGAGGGAAGTGCACATCACTTAGAAAGTAATGGGTAGCTGACACTTTGATTTAGGGTCTGAAAAGTAGGATGACTTATTAAGCTGGCATTAACTGGCGATCCGGGACCAATCTATTAAAGTGGCGAATATTCATCCGAGGAGGAAGATCAGGTCGAGGCCTACACCTGTCTCGATAAAGATCGGACATTATCACCGCTGTTGAACTTTCTTTGACTCCTTAATTACGGCGACCCAGAAACAAGCAGTAGCCAAGTAATTTCAGAGTTCGGCCGAAACTATAATTCAAGCATCATCCATCGATGTAGGCCTACTACTCGTACTTAACAAACATTCCGGCTTCACTTTCTTATTACATCGGATGTAAACAGTTCTATGTCTATTTCTCCTATTCCTCTATTTCTCCTTGACCGCAACAACTATTTCAACTAGCTCAAGTATTCACTTCCAATATATTTTTGTGGTTTGACTACCCAAAAATTGCAAACCGTAATCAAAGGATTGTTTCAGAAGAGAGTGAGAGGGAAAGAGAGAGAATGAGAGACTGACAGAGAGGAGAAAGTAAGTGCAGATGCAATTCAGAGAGTATGGAATGTATAATATTATATTACATTCTATACTCTCTGCTGCAATTACTCTATGAGAATACTTGTTCAGCTCTATTCGTAGGTGATCATTGTCCTTATGGCGAAGATATGAAATTTCAGAAAGATATTCAAATAATGAGATGATAGAAAGTTAGAGACATAGGAAGGCTACTTGAAGAGTGCGGTCATTGTTTCCAAGTGTTGAGTCAGAAGCCTCAAAACTCATTAATTTATCAGTGATGATGTGCTGATAGATTTATTCAATATTCCATTCTGCACTGTTATGTGTTTAAAAGAGAATCGTAAGCTATACATACTGAATACACATCTAAACTGTGAAATATATTGATTATTGATCAGCATCAATAGGAGTCAATTCGAACTAGGTAATAGAATTGACATTGAACTAGGATAAATAAGTTGGAAACAAATAAAGAGAACTGTCAAGACTTATTTTTATGTAACTCATAACATTTTATGTTCACTAGAGTGAATAACTATTTTATATTGAAAATAATATATTGTTATAGGACATTAGAATAAAGAAAATGGAAGCCTTCATTTGGTCTACCTGAATAGAGATGCTAGCGACTGAATAATTCTGAAAGTATATATCATGACGTGATCCTCAGAGATAATGAGCGTAATAAAAGTTCAGATTCGTATTATGAACTTGATCGGTCAAATCTTCAAATGTAAGCAGTGGAATTTTAGTGTAGAAAATCGAAAGTGTGAAACCCAAATTATTCTGGAATGATTTATGATTGCTGAAGAAGGTAATTGAATTCATTTGCACTAAAACTAAAACAAACACCATATACGGTTAAATGAAAGTGAATCCGTTTTTCTTATTCACACACATCGGTAATGTTATATAAATGAGGAGGCCAAGTGAAACCGAAAAAACACGAATGAAAAGTGGCTAGCCAAATACAGCAATGGCCAAAACGAAATATAAGCCTAGAAGGATTAAGCTATTTCCTCAGGAAACAGAGCAACAAACTGCCAGCAAATTATCAGCATCAGCTGTGAACATCATAATTAATAATTCCGGCTTTAATTACTTTCACCGGTTTGATTCGGTCCGGCGGTCAAAACTGACCGGAGCGACCAGTGACTGACCAGTCACAGACCACTTGAGAGCAGAACAGAGCATCCAAGCTGGAGAAAGGTCTGTACTTGCTTATAAGTACTGTACATTCACAATCCAATTATTAAGATTTCAGCTACATCACGCTATCAAGTCATTTAAATTTCAAGCATAAGTGGTGTCAGAAGGATATTCATAACAAGAAAGTGGAAAGACTGATCAACATTACCAATCATTCCTAATATTTCACAACTTTCCGGAACGATCTTTGAAATTTCTAGGGTGCGTTCAAGTTTAATGGTTACGGATATCAAGAATATTCAGAAAAACATGTGTATCTCCATGATTTCATAGACATCAAGAGGCTAATCGATGATAAAAAATGAATTTCCTGTAATAACTCTGTTCAAATGAGTCTAATTCAAAATTTATCTATTGTATCAATGATACCGATTACAATAATTGTTTCTCAAAATTATTCAGGGAAGACCAACAGGGTCAGCCGAAAACTGTTCCTCTCCAACTGTTTAGGAAGCATACCAAATCTAGTAAATAGAATAAAAGTGAAAAGATAGGTTAAATCCGGATTTATGATTGATTATCATTTCGATACTCATCACTGAAGAGAATTTCAAGACGCTAGAGGAAATAATCGTTTGTGGAAGAGTATTATAGCAATGATTTTAGGAAAGACATTGAAGCTGTCAGGAAATTGATATCTCACTGTGCTAGAGCAACATTTGTAAGATCACTGACGTACTGACGGGTAGTGAGTGACAGAAGAAAAAATCACAAAAATACACAGTAAATAAAATGTGTTGCATTTCACTGAAGAATGAGTGCAAGAAGAAAAATGTCATCATGATTGAAGCATGAGAATGTTTGGCGGCAAAGTTGCAGATTGATTGAGAGTTCCCAATTAATGTTTATAACATGAAATTTCATGGTGAGACGGATGAGTTGACCCGTATACACTTGTCCAGGAGAAAACGCAGCCTATCATTACTTCCTCACTTCTATCTGCCAGTCGGCCCAAGTGCAATAAGGATAAGTTTGCCAGACGAAAAAATAATGGTGAGAGAGATTTCGCCTATCTTCGGCTGGAATGAACCCATCAATCTAGAGTAGTGTCTTTTGATTTGTGGCCAGGCAGGCACATGATGGGAAAGCAGAAAAATAATTACGATCTGAGATCTCACTTGGATTGAACGATCCAAATCATCAAAAAAGCGACTCACGATTAGAATTATTATAGTGAAGCATCCATTTGGAACGACGTGATGAAAGTTATAAATAATACAACCTTGACCACCGTATGTGCGATCATTAGTGGTGTGTTCTGGTTTCGCCTTCTGAGATTGATGAATTCTCAGTGTGTTGAGTACCGGTCTCTTGGTATGGTGATATTGCACTAGGTACAATAAACTCGTCGCTCATATAGTAATGATCTTTGAAGTTTCAACTATTGATTTTCAATCATTAAAAAAAAATCAATTTGAACTTCTGCATCGTTGAGACGAGTGCTTGATACAACTATCATTCCAATTTCGAATATCCTAGTTCATTGAACTTCCCATTCAGAAGTCCCATCACATTTACTTAAATGGCTAAAGAGATTGGAATTAATATTGCATACAGATATAGAAATTACATTATGTTGCAAATGATGCTTTTCCTTTTTTCTTGTTGAACCGTAAATAATAGAAAATATCCAGTGAGGGATTTGTAAAGTGATGCCTGGACATTCAATAGAAAATAACTAGTTCATGATTTTTAATAATGAAAATCTGTAGAAGCTTCAATGTTTGAGAAATTACGAATTTTTTCTATCTGCCAATGATCACATATCCCTTTTTTGGAGTTATATTCTCACATAAATCATGAGAAAGAATAAGAATTTCACTGATAAGGTAAATGGTGGTTCTCAAAGGGGAACAGTTCATCCAATGAATCATTTGCTTGAAAATATTATTTATTGGAAATTTCATCACAGTACATGAAACCCAATAGTCTTGAAGGTTGAAGAGATACTTATAAATCCAGAAATTCTTTCGGGTTTATTAGAGATTCTTGATGCATGAACAATGTAACGCACATAATACAATCAGAAAATCAACATGTACCCACAACATAACTGCATAGCACACAATGAACCAGTAAGGCACAATATTCAGTTAGTATTGGCAGCAGCCCAGTATCAGAGATGGCATCAGTAGATTGAAAAGTCAGATTAGATGTGACCTGCGTTGGTGTGTGTGGGCTGGTTGTGTATTACACCTTTCTCCTTCAATCTAGTAAGTGAGATGACCGTAAAAAGCAGGTCGGAATTCCGATGCCGCCAAAAGTCACGACGATGTCTGTTGACCGTACGTGATGGTGCGTCCGTCGTCCGCCTCTGATAATGGAAATGGACTTGGCAGGGAAATGCGGCTGTGAGAGATTCACAAATGTGTATGCGATGTCGCGGCGAAAGGGCTTTCTCGCGCGGGTCGCCGATCGCCGCACGCGTGTAGGCTGAAGGCTGAGCCACACAACAAAACAGCTACCATGAAAAACGTCACGTTTGTAACCTGCATCTCACGTACACGCCTACCTCTATCCTTTATCCTGCCCACTGCCATATTCAATGGCTTTCTTATGTTGTTTTTCATTTACTTTCAACCACTTGTAGATCATCAACTTTGAAGACAAAGCTGCTGCTATCTGATAGCTGAGCTGCTTCCGGTTCCGCTTACACAAAAGCTCTTTCGCATTCATTCGTAGCCTTTCTTTTTCTCACTCTCTCTCCCTTTCCCGCCAGATTCATATTTGATTAGTTGCTTGTGTTATCGTACAAGTAAAAGCTCACTCGCACATGCGTGGAAATGGGATCAGGCTACTTTCCTATGCTCGTAAATAGAAAAAGTATGAATTTGCTTCAGGTCATATTAAAATCATTCAAGAGCTGACACCAAAAAGCCCTTCATTACAAACTGATGGTTCACTGATAAACTCGAAATAATTTTTTTCTTATATACAACCATAGATAAAATATTGCTCATGCCATCTTTTCTCTTCAATACAACTTGAATAGGAATAGAGGCTAATAATAGCTTATTAAGAATAAGAATGGCTTCTTTTATAAGAATAGAGGCTACCATATAGCAACAATAATTAAATTCCATGGTAATTTCAATTGCCGGTAATGACAGGTCTGTAGAAGTGATAATGATATAACAAAAAATAAATTCTAATAATGACGATGGTATAATATTCTCCATCGTAGATGATTATTATGGATGAACTCACTATTGTGAATTTCAAAATTATATAATATACATAATCTATCTCTAGCTAGAGAAATTCCAATGTCAGATTCTTTACGAATGATAACCACTGATTGGACCTCGTTTCTCTTGCATCTCGTTTTTCAAGCACAATGTTTTTTATCCTTTCTTATGTTGTTTTTCATTTACTTTCAACCACTTGTAGATCGTCAACTTTGAAGACAAAGCTGCTGCTATCTGATAGCTGCTTATATCATTATCACTTCTATTGGAGAAAAAGCTTCAATGAAAATTCATTGTTTTTATTCACAATAATTGGAGAAAGTGTGATGATTTGCAATACTAATCAACAGCAACAATCTATACATCTGTCCTTTGGCCTCATTCCTCTACTGGAATCCTGAAATTGTACTCTAGAAAAATAATTATGTTCAAATTTAATTAGATAATGTCTAACAGGTATCCCGTTGACCAGAGGCTGTAAAGTTACAAGAAGTGGGTACCCTACACCGAATATGGTGTTCTAGTACAACAATAATTGGACGCGAAAGAACAGTTCCCAGTGTTTAAATTCTAATGACCGGTCTTCTTTTGGTCCCGTATCACACTTTTCAGTCGAACGTCTCAAAAGTGGAATACCTAATTTGACGTTTCCGTCTTCTATCGATGCCTCCAAGAAAGCTGTCATTATCATCACGGAAGTTATCGGCCCTCAAGTTATATTCCCTCCCGAGAGAGTGGAGAATCAAGTTATGATTCTTGTTTCTTAATCTGATTACTAGTTTGAAATAATTTCTACTACTAACTTACTTATTGATCAGGAGATCAGACCTAACAGTCTGATTGAGAGCCTATGTATGAACAGAGAATAGGTTATAGGATAAAGGAATTCTACGTTATGGTATGAGATAGGGTACAAACACAACGGTCAGGTCGATATGTAGATTTCAGCTTACTATCGACCTTCTATAGCTCATCTATTATAACTCCTATAATGTTTACACAGCTGTTTAGTGGCATCGATCATCGTCGCGACTTAGGCATATTTATGCACCATCTCGATTTAAACGGAGATTTATTTTCAGTTAGTCGTTTAAACCCGGAATGTAACACATTATAATAAATGCAACCATGCCTACATGTAATCATAGATTAGCGTTAAACGTAGATTGTGAACATGGCTCATATTTGATCTGTTCGCACCTTTGAAGTGTGGAATGCATCTATTCTACAAGTTAGTATTTTCAATAATATTATAATCCAAACTTAAAGGCCCGGTTGCTCAAAATCCTGTTGAATTTTAATCATGATTGAATGCCAAGAGAGCCAATCAGAGAAGCCTTCTTCTCAGAAAATACTTCTCTGATTGGTTCTCTTGGAGTTAAATCATGATTAAAATTCAACAGGCTTTTGTGCAACCGAGCCTTATTCTGCACTTATTCATGGCCATTTATAGTGATGCCATTGTATCTATAAATAATCGGCTATGACTTATTTCATTAGTCAATTTTCCCAACTCCCTTGTTGATCATTTCATGAAATTGGTGAAAGTTTATGATTATGTATCTTGTTTGAATGTTGTCTGACTTCTCCATTCTTGTTGTGTTATGGCTATGTGAATTTTGTTTGAATGTTCTCTGACTTTTCCAATTTTTTTGTTGTCTCAGGACGTGGAAAAATGAAGAACCTTGGACCCCTGGTGGCCGCCGGTATGATGAAGATCGGAATGGTGGGAGTGTTGGCTTTCAAGGCGCTGGCTCTGTTGGTTGGAAAGCCCTTCTGGTGAGCAAGTTGGCGTTCCTGTTGGCAGCCGTCATCGGCCTCAAGAAGCTGTTCAGCCAGCAGAAGCACGTGACCTACGAGGTGGTGACTCACCCGCACCACTCGCACAGCCACGCTCCCGAGATCCATTCGTCCGGCCATGACTCGTACAGCTCCGGATGGGGCCGCAGTCTCCCTCTGCCCCTCGCCGCCGCCGCCCCCATCAACGCCCCCAGCGACGCTCACCAGATGGCCTACAGTGCGCAGGCGCCCAAACAATGAACATGTAAGTTGTCACACAGAGTTCAATTAAAACCCCATAGACCCGATTACAACAAAACGTAAACTTGGTTTGAGCAACCTTGATTCTTACCCTGCAAATACCCCTAATAATGAACCAATTTTAACTGATCTACTGGTTGCTCCCAACTAACGCTCAAACTCATACAGAGTTCATCCTTGGGCCCAATTACAACAAAACGTAGACTTGGTTTGAGCAATCTTGATTCTTACCCTACAAATAGCACTATTAAAGAAACAATTTAAACTGATCAACTGATCGCTCCCAACCAACGCTCAAACCTAGTTTTAATTTTTGATGAAATCAGGCCTTAGTAAGATACACGTTATCATGTCAGTGAGAATGATAGGACGCAGTACCAGTCCTAATTACAATACAGCAATACCAGTGTTTAGTTACACCCTAAGGCCAAGTTACAGCAAAACGTAAAATTCGTTTGAGCAACCTTGATTTTTACCCTAAAAACTCCTATTACAGAATCAATTGAAAATCATGTGATCACCCCCAACTAACGCTCAACACTAGTTTTAGATTTTGGTAACGTGAACTTGGTTTGAGCAGCCATGATTCTTAAGCTACAAAACCCCCAATGTGAATACAGAACCAATTTAATATAATCTGATTGCACCCAACTAACGCTCAACCCTATTATTGGTTTTTGGTGAACTCAGGCCTTAGTGTGATTCACGTTATAGTCAGTGGAAACGAGTTGCCAAGTTTCATATTTGCTCCGCCTCCTATAGTAGATAGCATGATTCAACTCATCCCGGTATACTTGATATATAGTATTAATTTTTGATCTTGTTAATGATGATGCTGTTTAATGTTTATCAGTCAAGGCGAGGCTGAGGCTCATGTCCTGAATAAAAATGAATTATTTATAGTTGTGAGCAGATTTTTTCTAGAAAAAGATCTCACTTTCTATAAGTCTCTGGTCACATATGGATATAATCAAAGGAAAGTGCTAAATGGTTAGTGCCGAATCTACTGACTTACATTCTAGAATTCCTATTTTTCGTCCTCTAGAATTAGGATACTTTGGAAATAATTTGACAAATGGATAAAGTTACAAAACAGAAAAGATTTTCATTGCTTCTACTTATTTACTAAATCAACATTCAACTGAAAAAAAATGTGATAGCCAAATATCTTTTCAACGGCCGTTTTATTTGCTTGTTTGTTTTATGTCTTGGAAACCTACTCAAGAATTAGGCTACTTTGAGAATAAGAATTTACCGTATATTGTAATTGAAAAAAATACCGAAGAGTGATTTTTGTTTGTTATTTGTTTCAGATTGACACCAATATAACCTCATGACTTTAGTGGCTCCATCGCTGAGCCACGCTTGATACCAAATACAACGGATAATCTATCTCTAAGAAAGCTGTCAGGCTTGATGTGCCAGTGCGTGATGCCGCGTGCGAATAGCATGTTCGTATCTGTGATGCATCAAACTCAAGAAATTAGCTTGAGGTATATCATAGCATTATTATTCTGACTATGCAAGGCTGGAATACTGTACTGTCTATAAAACTATACGGTAACTAGCATTTATTGGAGTGCAGACTTTCAATTCAGAACAGATCAAATTTATTTATCTTCTCTATGTTTAGAGACCGTACAGTAACCCATTCCTCAAATCTTACTAGACTGCATTCTTCTGCATAAATCCTGCAGTTGAAACCCTATACTTATTATTATTGTTAATTGCTGCAAGTTATGCAGCTTTCCCCCACCTTCTCAATCCTTAAACGGATTGTTATGATAACGTTTTA
Source organism: Nilaparvata lugens (assembly GCF_014356525.2). Lineage (NCBI taxonomy): Eukaryota > Metazoa > Arthropoda > Insecta > Hemiptera > Delphacidae > Nilaparvata > Nilaparvata lugens. The sequence continues at coordinate 16,156,852 of NC_052504.1, forward strand.
TGTTATTTTTGTATGTCTTTTGTTAGACCATGTGTATATTAATTGATAACTGTAGCAATCAAATTTTCTATTTATTTTTGTTAATTTATTCTTATTTATTCCGCATTAAAACCTCAGGGTATCTGAATAGATAAGTATGTATATTTGTAGTACAAAGTATGACTATCTTTCAGATATTATTTAATGTAAATAAAAATACATTTTCAAATACATAGTGTGTTGGTTCATTTAAAATTTGTTAAGTTATAATTTAGGTAACTTTAGAACTTAGGCATATTACATCGAGTAGTATTGAAATTGGACTAAATATTAGAATTGGAATTAGAATCGAAATCCTAAGTGGGTATTCCCTACTACCATTACCCATTCTCCTCCCTACTATGCAGGGGATGGGAGACTGGAGGGAATGATAAGTGCAGGTTAAAAAAATGTGTGTTATGTGATTACCTACTTTTTATCTCTCGCTCTCTCTCCTCCTCTAACCTCCCTAAGGTAAAGTAACCTAGTCATACCTTTTCCTATAGTGAGGTTCACGTTATGGCAATGGTATTGCTATCCTTGTCTTTGAATATTATTCAACAAAGCGGATAGCGCTATCTCTTTCTCGCTTTGCTCTGTTGCCAGATCGTCTTTTAACAATGTAGAATTAATAGTTAATTGACAAAATATTTCATTTTAATTATGAAAATTCATTATGAAATTATTGAAAAATATAATTTCTTGCTTAAAAAATATAATTGATTATTTTAAACGAAAATGAACAGTTAATATTACAACAATAAACCTGTATCAGCTACCGTCTATAGAAAGCATTGACAACACAGAGGTTCGGCAACGTTGTTCTCCTATCTTTCTCCACTCCTATTATAACGTGGACCTCACTATAGGAGAGAAAACCCAAGTGAATCTACGACTATAAATAATTAATTAATATTATGATAATGTATGAGGCTTGCCACTAATGGTGGGACATGCATGATAAACATGTGTGTTCAGTACATGAAAGTTTATCATGCACACACCCATGTTCATCAGGCATGTTTTGTCATCAGCGAGAGGCTTACAAATTGCTCATAACAATAAATAAACCACTTGGAAATTAAAAATTGTAATAATACAAAAATAATTTCAGCTCAAACAGAACAGCGAAGAAAAAATAAACAACAATAAATCTAAGATATAAAAATTTTGCTCGAAGCCTTTCGCTGTGATGATAGCCTACAATAATATTATAACGATTAAATATAAAAAGACTAAGAAATTGTCCAAAACCTAGTCTTTTTATTTAATATGAATATACACCACAATATCAACTTCTCAACTACACAAAAAGTGAATATATGACAATGTATACAGACATGTTCATCATGCATGTCCTGTCGTTAGTGGCCAGCCTATGCCTTGCTTGGAAGTAAGAAAATAATGATAATTATTTTTTCACATTACTCAACTTAGTTGGTTAGGTTAGTTACCCTTTCAGAATCATTGCTACATGCAACATCTTCATTGGTACTCATTACATCAAAATTGAGAAAAAATGATTATCGTACTCTAAATATATAAAATTAGTGAGAAGATTAATAATATTCATAATTTACTTGAATTACGCGCTTTAAACATGTATAAAACAACTGATACATGTATTGTTATAAAACAATTATAAAGGACAAATTAAATTATAGGAATCATTATCTTAACATAAGGATTTGATTGGAAAGGAAAAGCTGTTATGAGATGAAACAAAATTATCAGGTACTGAGGTAGGTGTGAGATAGATATAGGAGGGTGATAGGGATTACCAGGTATGTAGAACAGGCCAAGTTGAGAGGCTAGACAAAATAGCCTGGGAAATTGATCTAAATTTAAATGAGTAGAATAAATCCTGTATTGTTTCAACCATGGAGGATGATACAGATCAATAAGATCATCTAAGATCTACTTTTTCAAGTCATTCCTCAATAATATTATTTACGGTATTTAAAAAAAAACTTTTCTGAAGAAGTTCGAAGCGGAAATATCTTTTCAGGAGTTATCACCTATGATCATACTAAGTCATCGATATACCTACAAAATATGAAATAGAGATCACAGAGGTATTATTGAAATAAATACACAAACAAATCAGTATTCATTAATATAATTCTATAACATTGTATTTATTAAAGTGTAAGATTTAAATATAAAACACAATTACTAAAGTGTAAAATTTTAAAAAATTGTGACAAAAAAGAGATTTACAATTCAGTCTTACAAGATCAATAATAAGCATTTATTAACATAATTCTATAATATTGTATTATTTAAAAAAGGAGGATTTACAGACAAACATAAAAATTTTAAACATTCCCACAATTACTAAAGTGTACAATTTTAAAAAATTGTGACAAAAAGAGATTTACAATTCAGTCTTACAAGATCAATAATAAGCATTTATTAACATAATTCTATAATATTGTATTATTTAAAAAAGGAGGATTTACAGACAAACATAAAAATTTCAAACATTCCCACAATTACTAAAGTGTACAATTTTAAAAAATTGTGACAAAAAGAGATTTACAATTCAGTCTTACAAGATCAATAATAATTATTTTCTAAAAACTAATTACAGTACTAATTAGTACTAAAACTAATTCATCCATAAGAAAATAGTATCATACATACACACATCTTTTATTCTTACTTTAAAAATGAATAATTCTAATACAGAAGAAGGAGGAACAATAAAGAAGCAGAATGAGCTGATGATACTGCCTGAATAGATTGACTAATAATGGATTATGAATGTAAAATGGATAATGATAATGATACGCGTATGTGAGGATTATCTCTGTAATAGTATCAGCGATGTTGACATTTGGTGTGAACAAGGGAATTGTGGTGACAGTTATTGAGAGTAATAATCAATACACGATGGAGAATTTGAAACCGCCACATCCTTTGTCGTTCGAAGGAAGCTTGTCTAACAATTTTGTGAAATGGAAAAAGCAATATCTCATTTATTCTACGGCGGCAGGAGTAACTTCAAAATCAGAAGAAGTTCAGGTGGCTGTTCTACTGCATTGTTTGGGGCCTGAGGCACAGGAACGACTTGATACTTTGGGACTGACGGTCAAAGAAAATGGTGATTGGAAATTGATTCTACAGAAATTGGAGGACTACTGCCTTCCGAAATCAAACGAAAGTGTGGATCGCCACATATTTTTCAGTCGTAATCAACATGATGGCGAAAGTTTTGATGAGTTTTTACTTGAGCTCAAAAAACTAAGTTCAAGTTGTAATTTTGGATCACAAATAGAACATTTAAAAATCGAACAAGAAATTTTCATAAATAGGTCTTTGGTAACTATAAAAGAGATCTACACGGTAAGGATTTCAAAAGGGAAGTGCTGCTCTTTTCTCTAAGCTTTTAGGCTAGACCTTGCTTCTCAGAATCTCGATGTAATCATTTGCATAAAAATTTGCCATTGGTAGAACGCTTGTGACGTAAACATGACGTCAGTGGCAAGCAGTAGAATACAATTCCTTTAATTACAATAATAATTTAATTTAGGTAATCCTTAAAACTGCTTAATCTTATAGACATAGTTTCTCTCATACAATGTACACGTGCTAGTGTAACTGATAAGGCAGGGTTGGTGTCTGATAATAGATTAACATGTGTTGCTTTCAAACGATCACCGTCTTGGTGCTATTTCTATGCACTGTGATTGGTTTAGACCTACCAAGAGATTTAATTACCATGTGGTTCAGTTGAATTAAATTATTAATAAATTAATATTCTTGTACAATTTTTATTAGGTTTGAGATTATTATAATTAATTTCTGCCGTTTTATCAATAATAGAATTTCATGCTATGACCTATTTAGTTACAATAAGACCTGACACATAATACAATTTCTTAAATAATAAATAATTTCAACAATAATACATACATTTTATTTTTTATTTTGAAATTCTTGATCCTTTATTGATAGTTTTATAATTTTTAGGAATGATATTTTACCTTGCATGAGAACCGGTATGATATTTGACAATGCATTGAATCAGTCAGCTGCGTTCGAACTGTTTTAAAAACATCTGATCGATAGTAAACAAGTGTAACTCAAATCGGTGAGCGATTCATAAATAATTTGTGCTTTATTTGCAAAATAATTATAATTTTATTGAATAATTTTCCTAGAAAAATATTCAGTACAGAACGGTACTCTTATCTAATATACAGTTATTGATAAGTAAGCTTTATCGCTCGGTCGCTAACTATTCCTTTAGCAAATTCTTTCATTTTAAAAGGTAATCACAATTTTTCTCTCTCTCATGAGATCTATTTGAAAAATTCATCACATACAGAAGAAGGAGGAACAATAAAGAAGCAGGATGAGCTGATGATACTGCCTGAATAGATTGACTAATAATGGATTATGAATGTAAAATGGATAATGATAATGATACGCGTATGTGAGGATTATCTCTGTAATAGTATCAGCGATGTTGACATTTGGTGTGAACAAGGGAATTGTGGTGACAGTTATTGAGAGTAATAATCAATACACGATGGAGAATTTGAAACCGCCACATCCTTTGTCGTTCGAAGGAAGCTTGTCTAACAATTTTGTGAAATGGAAAAAGCAATATCTCATTTATTCTACGGCGGCAGGAGTAACTTCAAAATCAGAAGAAGTTCAGGTGGCTGTTCTACTGCATTGTTTGGGGCCTGAGGCACAGGAACGACTTGATACTTTGGGACTGACGGTCAAAGAAAATGGTGATTGGAAATTGATTCTACAGAAATTGGAGGACTACTGCCTTCCGAAATCAAACGAAAGTGTGGATCGCCACATATTTTTCAGTCGTAATCAACATGATGGCGAAAGTTTTGATGAGTTTTTACTTGAGCTCAAAAAACTAAGTTCAAGTTGTAATTTTGGATCACTCAAGGACAGTTTAATCAAAGATCGCGTTATCAGTGGCATCAACAATGTGAACTTAAAAGAGAGACTACTAAAGGAGGAGAATTTGAACTTGGAAAAAGCAGTAGAAATTTGTAAATTGTTTGAGTTGTCAGCTCAACAGCTGAATACTTTACAGAATTCTACAACAGTGGAGGGAGTTAATGTGGTGAAAAAGACTTTTTCCTACAGTCACCTTGGAAAATGGCCATTCCTGCACTGATTAACTGATTACAGAACGCAAAGAATCACTTTTCCGCTCTAGTGCGGGAAAAAATTTTTCTGCACTCCAGATTGTCCAACTTGATATCAATTTTGAGAAACGTTTGTAAAGTAGCCAAAAGTCTATATGCTCTTGAAATCATGTTGGCAACAGTGACAATCACTCGCTTTGACAATTTGCTTTTAGGTTATACTGGTAGATATTATAGCAATCAATAATCAATCAAAAAGTGTCATGTCAAAATTCATCGTTGCATTTATAAAATATACGGTAATAGAATAAAATAATAATTCACCATAATGAATTAAGAAGTTCTTCACACAACCACACATCCATTGATATTGGATAATATATCTTCAACGTTATAAAATATATAGGGTAAGTTTTCCGTAGGCCTACACAGCTAAAATGCTATAATAACTTCTATAATAATTGGTGTTACTAAAGTACCGTATTAACCCTTAGTTGCACAATGGGTACCACAAGACCCAAACCATATTATCACATCTGCTCAACTCCAAATTAATTCTGCATCATTGGGATGTTGTTCCTTTTGATCCCCAAAGCATGGTAAACCAGCTAGTTCAAGAACTGTCCGCTAGAGTTCAGTTTTAATCAAAGTGGTACTCTTCTTTTCTGTAGCTCTATGCATTAGGTGATCGAGTGAAACAGTTGATTTTGAAAGTGCTTGAAAAGTTTGAGATTATTCGGGAAAAATATTGAGAGTTCATTATTGTCTGCTTTAATTTTATTTCTGACGTTAGTTGTTTGTAAATTTGAAGAATTGAATAGTTATCGATGAAAAACAGTTTGTTCCTTCCTGTACCCATTGTGCAGTCCGGTCACCGGTCAGACATGAATGAAGTTGCCAGGTTATGTTTGTAGGTTATGTGTCTTCTTGTGAACTGATAGCCTAAATACTGTGAATAAACTTATTTTTTGTCATCAATGGTGATCTATTGTGCCAACTTTTCTTAGTAAGACTTGAGGTGATATTATTTCAAATTTATTCTATAGTTTTCGTGTAGATTTTATTGTTCACACTGTAAGACTGTCATCCATAACATCACTAGGCTAGTGCAGTGAACATTTACTAAGTTGTGTGATGAAATTGAACGATTTTTTCTTATATTTTCCTGCAATATAAATTATTCATCATAATGTCAGATGACCAATATATATCAGAAGATCAATTATTAGCTGAATTAGAAAATGTTTTGGTTATTCCACTCTTCAGTGAGGATGAGCTTGAAGAATCGGATGATGATGAAGGAACTACAATCAATTCTTCAAGCAGAGATATAAAAATTCCAAACTTAGCACACATTCCTGAATCATCTGACCCTCCTGCGCCCCCTTCAAACTCACAATCTGAGATAGAACAGTCAGTAAGTCGATTGAATGTGGAACTATCACCAGGAATCAGAGAAGAAAATAATTATTCATCCATGAAAAGAAAAAAACCGCTAGAAGTCCTGAAACCACAACATGAAAATCTTTCATCAAAAAGGCCTACCCGTAATAAGCGATCCAGAAATAATGAAACCACATCAGATCAACACAGCAGCACAGAAGCACAGACTAGTACAACAGAATACAATAGACAGATTTCTCACAAACCAGGTAAACCCACACGTAATTCCATATCAAGAAATGCTATTTGGAAAGTCAATTCACTTGAAAAAAAAGAAGAAATCAATTTCAGTGGCAGCTTAAAATTACCTGATGAAATTTTGTCATTAGAGACTCCATTACAGTTTTTCCAGTTTTTTTTCAATGATGAACTCTTAGATAGGATTTGTAATGAAACACATCTATATAGCGTACAGCTTGACCCCAACAAGGCATTTCTATTAGACAAAACTCAATTGAGAGTGGTTCTTAGGGATTTGTATTATAATGTCACTAGTGTGCTTGCCCAACACTCGTAGTTATTGGAATGCTACTCTTGGAAACAAAACTGTCATGGAGACAATGTGTGTAAAAACATTTGAAAGCATCAAGCGCTACCTACATTTCAATAATAATGCTATGGCTGTGAACAATCAAGATAGACTGCACAAAATAAGGCCAGTGCTTGATCATCTCAATGATAGGTTATCCCTTGTTCCTTTGGAAGAGTCACTCTCTATAGATGAACAAATGTGTGCGACTAAATGTAGACACTTTTTGAAACAATATAAGCCTGCCAAGCCCCACAAATGGGGCTATAAACTTTTCATTTTGGCTGGTGTTAGTAGTTTTGCATATAAGATAGAAATTTATAGCGGCCTTGAAGATGATCCTCTACTCAGAGCACAACTAGGAGAACCAGACCTAGGGGCATGTGCTAATATTGTATTGAGAATGGCTAGGTCTATTCCAAATAATTGTCATTATAAGTTGTATTTTGATAATTATTATACAACTCTACCACTTCTTGTAGAATTGGAAAAAAGACAAATACATAGCCTGGGAACAGTCAGATGTAATCGTTTCCCAGGTCTCAAATTTTCAAGTGAAGCTGAGATGAAGAAGAAATCCAGAGGATATGCTGAAGAATGCTCTACTGAAATTGAAAATGTGACAATAACAGCAGTTCAATGGAAAGACAATAAAATTGTTACACTGGCATCATCCTTTGTTGGTGTAAATCCAAAATCAATTGTGTCGCGTTATGATAGGAAAGAACGTAAAACGGTGAATGTGGAATGCCCTCAAATAGTGTGTACTTATAATCGACATATGGGGGGAGTTGATTTACTAGATAGTCACATTGGACGATACCGGAACCGAATCAAAAGCAAGAAATGGTACTTTCGATTATTTTTTCACCTTCTAGATTTGACAGTAGTCAATTCTTGGTTGCTACAGAAGAGATGCTTCAAAGACAATAATATTAAAGCAAAAGCAAAATCATTGTCTGAATTTCGCACAGAGCTTGCTGTGTGTCTTTGCAGATATGGTGAGTCTATCACCTCTTCACGAGGCCGGCCAAGGAATGAAATAGAAGAGCAGATTCAGATGAAGAGGAGAAAAGGACCAACTACACCAGCACCGCCAAAAGACGTCCGTTTGGATCAAATAGGTCATTGGCCAGAATTTTGTGAGATTCGACAGCGATGTAAACTCCCGAATTGCAGCACAAAGACATTTTCAAAGTGCACAAAATGTAATGTCTACCTTTGTGTCAATAATAAGAAGAACTGTTTTTCAATTTACCATAATAATTAATGAATAAGAAATAAAATAATGGAAACAGGAAAGACAGAAATACAGTAGGACTTTCATTCTACATTTTTAGTAGGCTATATGGATTATCAAATTTGAATAAATAGCTATAAACTTCAATTTTTATAAACTACGATTTTTTATTATTTTTATTATTATTATCATCATCATCATCATAAGCAATATCAAATTCCTCAACTAGACAAACTATGAATATGAGAAACAAGAGTGTAATAGTAACAAAACCATGTAAATAGTGTGCAAGCAGAAGATTACTGAGTATATGGCCCAACACCTCCATATGGGCAATGGGTCTCAGGAGACCCAAACCTTGTTTTGGACCAGTAAGGGTAAGTAAGATGAAAAAAAATTTTTTCTCTACTTTTTCCATTATAATTATGCTATATGGGGTATGACATATTTTTTTGAGAACAAAATTTTAAATTGTGCAATAAAGGGTTACTGAGATTGTTCAACTCATTTGTAGAGGGATTGATGACACCACTTCTTCATGCAGAATCTCCTGCTTGCCAAGCCAGGACATGCTTTAGTCTATGTCAATCTCATCTTTGATGACTGCCCTTTCTTCTATCTATTGATCTGACTCAAGTAAAAAAATTATGATCTTCTGTGTGTACATAGAGTCAGAAATTATTTTTTAAATAGTGAGTGTAAATATTTCAAATTTTTATCCGTGATTATTGTAGTGAACAAAATTCCCCATTTTTTGTGTATATTGAACTTTTGATAGTTTTGTTTCAAAAGTGTTTTTTATAATATGTAAGTGGAAAATCATAAATGGAAAAAACATTCATCATGGACATTCTTGGATTTCATAAGTGAAGGAGCAAGGGTGAGTTTGAAAACTTTATATAAGCATGTAGTTTATGATTTTATGAGTAAAATGATATATGTTACAGTTATAATTGTTATATATTCATATTTATTACAATTTCATAAAATGTTGTTGCGCACGGCTTCAAAAATGCCCATCACTTAAGACTAAACAAGGTTACATTATATGGCCCACCAGTTCTAGGGTTAAAAATCAACAAAGAAACATTCCCGATTTTGTTAAAGAGGTGTATTTGGCCTACTTTCATTATGAAGTTGGGAGATCAAGACAAGTCTTGGACCCCACACAAAGTTTGTTCAGTGTGTGTTGAAAAACTGAGACAATGGTTTCAAGGTAAAACGCATTCATTTCGATTTGGAATACCAATGGTTTGGAGGGAGCCCAAAAACCATAGTGATGACTGTTATTTTTGTCCTTGCAATGTTCAAGGTTTCAATTTGAAAAAGAAAAAGGAAATTTCTTACCCTAACATCAAATCAGCCATTCGCCCTGTTCCTCATAGACCTGAAGTACCAATACCTACTCCTCCAGTTTCTTTGGATGGTATTTTGGATGACTATGAGCCATGTGAAAGTGAAGAAGATAGTGATGGCTATGATCCTGGTACATCAGGTACAACCAATCCCGTTCCATTCTCACAATCAGAACTGAATAATTTAGTTAGAGACCTAGGTCTTCCTAAAAACTCAGCAGATGTTTTAGGGTCTAGATTAAAAAATAAAAATATGTTGGCGCCGGGAATATCCTTTTCTTGGTACCATCCCAGGGAAGAGGAGTTTGTATCTTTTTTCTCTCAAGAAGGTGACTTTGTGATTTGCAGTGATATTCCTGAACTTGTGGCACATTTCAAAATAGAATATGCTCCTGATGAGTGGAGACTTTTCATAGATACTTCAAGAAGAAGCCTTGAAGCAGTGCTTCTACACAATGGTAATAAATATGCTTCTATGCCAGTTGGAAATTCTGTTCACTTGGAAGAAAATTATGAAAACCTTGAACTTGTTTTAAACAAACTATGCTATTCAGACCACAAGTGGACACTATGTGGTGATTTGGAAGTGATCTCAATGCTGCTTGGTCAACAAAGTGGCTATACAAAGTTCCCTTCTTTCTCTGTGAATGGAACAGTAGACAGAAAGCAACACTTCATTAAAAACGTTTGGCCCTTGAGAAAAGCCTTACAGGTGGCTGTAAATAATGTTGAGAGGAAAAGCTTTGTTCTCCCAAAAAGGTGTTACTACCACCACTACACATTAATTTGGGGTTAATGAAACAATTTGTAAAGGCATTGCCAAAAGAAGGGGAGTGTTTCAAGTATCTTTATGAACAGTTTCCTGGTTCATCTGAGGCAAAACTGAAGAAAGGAGTCTTTGTGGGACCAGACATTAGAAAACTGATGAGAAATCCCAATTTTGTGGACAAAATGGAAACAAATGGAAAATCAGCATTAAACTAGTTGCTCATTTTGTTACTTGTTACTAAATATGTGCTGTCTTCATCTCTGTAGTTATACAGGGTGGGTCAAAAGTCCAAGAATGGCTTAATATCTCATATACAAAGGTAATTTGATGGTGGGTGTGATTGAGGATCCTACTTAATATTGTGTTTTGTGTGTTCCAGTACTTCGTGAGAGGAACCTTTATTTTGTTTTTTTTCTATGCATTTGTCAAGACTTATACCTTCATTAACTGAGATTGTTTAACTCATTTGTACAGGGATTGATGACACCACTTCTTCATGCAGAATCTCCTGCTTGCCAAGCCAGGACATGCTGTAGTCTATGTCAATCTCATTTTTGACGACTGCCCTTTCTTCTATCTATTGATCTGACTCATGTAAAAAAATTATGATCTTCTACATGTACATAGAGTCAGAAATTTTTTTTTAAATAGTGAGTGTGAATATTTCAAATTTTTATTTGTGATCATTAGAGTGAACAAAATTCCCCATTTTTTGTATATATTGAATTTTTGATAGTTTTGTTTCAAAAGTGTTTTTTATAATGTGTAAGTGAAAAAACATAAATGGAAAAATCATTCATCATGGACATTCTTGGATTTCATAAGTGAAGGAGCAAGGGTGAGTTTGAAAACTTTATATATGCATGTAGTTTATGATTTTATGAGTAAAATGATACATAATACAGTTATAATTAATATATATTCATATTTATTACAATTTTTATAAAATGTTGTTGCACACAGCTTCAAAAATGCCCATCACTTAAGGCTAAACAAGGTTACATTATAATATGGCCCACCAGTTCTAGGGTTAAAAATCAACAAAGAAACATTCCCGATTTTGTTGAAAAGGTGTATTTGGCCTACATTCATTATGAAGTTGGGAGATCAAGACAAGTCTTGGACCCCACACAAAGTTTGTTCAGTGTGTGTTGAAGAACTGAGACAATGGTTTCAAGGTAAAACGCATTCATTTTGATTTGGAATACCAATGGTTTGGAGGGAGCCCAAAAACCATAGTGATGACTGTTATTTTTGTCCTTGCAATGTTCAAGGTTTCAATTTGAAAAAGAAAAAGGAAATTTCTTACCCTAACATCAAATCAACCATTCGCCCTGTTCCTCATAGACCTGAAGTACCAATACCTACTCCTCCAGTTTCTTTGGATGGTATTTTAGATGACTATGAGCCATGTGAAAGTGAAGAAGATAGTGATGGCTACGATCCTGGTACATCAGGTACAACCAATCCCGTTCCATTCTCACAATCTTAACTGAATGATTTAGTTACAGACCTATGTCTTCCTAAAAACTCAGCAGAAGTTTTAGGGTCTAGATTAAAAAATAAAAATATGTTGGCGCCGTGAAAATTTTTTTCTTGGTATCGTCCCAGGGAAGAGGAGTTTGTATCTTTTTTCTCTCAAGATGGTGACTTTGTGATTTGCAGTGATATTCCTGAACTTGTGGCACGTTTCAAAATAGAATATGCTCCTGATGAGTGGAGACTTTTCATAGATACTTCAAAAAGAAGCCTTAAAGCAGTGCTTCTACACAATGGTAATAAATATGCTTCTATGCCAGTTGGAAATTCTGTTCACTTGAAAGAAAATTATGAAAACCTTGAACTTGTTTTAAACAAACTATGCTATTCAGACCACAGGTGGACACTATGTGGTGATTTGGAAGTGGTCTCAATGCAGCTTGGTCAACAAAGTGGCTATACAAAGTTCCCTTCTTCCTCTGTGAATGGAACAGTAGACAGAAAGCAACACTTCATTAAAAACGTTTGGCCCTTGAGAAAAGCCTTACAGGTGGGGGTATACAATGTTGAGAGGAAAAGCTTTGTGCTCCCAAAAAGGTGTTACTACCACCACTACACATTAATTTGGGGTTAATGAAACAATTTGTAAAGGCATTGCCAAAAGAAGGGGAGTGTTTCAAGTATCTTTATGAACAGTTTCCTGGTTTATCTGAGGCAAAACTGAAAAAAAAGAGTCTTTGTGGGACCAGACATTAGAAAACTGATGAGAAATCCCAATTTTGTGGACAAAATGGAAACAAACGAAAAATCAGCATTAAAATAGTTGCTCATTTTGTTACTTGTTACTAAATATGTGCTGTCTTCATCTCTGAAGTTATACAGGGTGGGTCAAAAGTCCAAGAACGACTTAATATCTCATATACAAAGATAATTTGATGGTGGGTGTGTTTGGGGATCCTACTTAATATTGTGTTTTGTGTGTTCCTGTACTTCGTGAGAGGAACCTTTATTTTGTTTTTTCTATGCATTTGTCAAGACTTATACCTTCACCCTTAGTTGCACAATGGGTACCACAAGACCCAAACCATATTATCACATCTGCTCAACTCCAATTTAATTCTGCATCATTGGGATGTTGTTCCTTTTGATCCCCAAAGCATGGTAAACCAGCTAGTTCAAGAACTGTCTGCTAGAGTTCAGTTTTAATCAAAGTGGTACTCTTCTTTTCTGTAGCTCTATGCATTAGGTGATCAAGTGAAACAGTTGATTTTGTAAGTGCTTGAAAAGTTATGAGAAGTTTGAGATTATTCGGGAAAAATATTGAGAGTTCATTATTGTCTGCTTTAATTTTATTTCTGACGTTAGTTGTTTGTAAATTTGAAGAATTGAATAGTTATCGATGAAAAACAGTTTGTTCCTTCCTGTACCCATTGTGCAGTCTGGTCACCGGTCAGACATGAATGAAGTTGCCAGGTTATGTTTGTAGGTTATGTGTCTTCTTGTGAACTGATAGCCTAAATACTGTGAATAAACTTATTTTTTGTCATCAATGGTGATCTATTGTGCCAACTTTTCTTAGTAAGACTTGAGGTGATATTATTTCAAATTTATTCTATAGTTTTCGTGTAGATTTTATTGTTCACACTGAAAGACTGTCATCCATAACATCACTAGGCTAGTGCAGTGAACATTTACTAAGTTGTGTGATGAAATTGAACGATTTTTTCTTATATTTTCCTGCAATATAAATTATTCATCATAATGTCAGATGACCAATATATATCAGAAGATCAATTATTAGCTGAATTAGAAAATGTTTTGGTTATTCCACTCTTCAGTGAGGATGAGCTTGAAGAATCGGATGATGATGAAGGAACTACAATCAATTCTTCAAGCAGAGATATAAAAATTCCAAACTTAGCACACATTCCTGAATCATCTGACCCTCCTGCGCCCCCTTCAAACTCACAATCTGAGATAGAACAGTCAGTAAGTCGATTGAATGTGGAACTATCACCAGGAATCAGAGAAGAAAATAATTATTCATCCATGAAAAGAAAAAAACCGCTAGAAGTCCTGAAACCACAACATGAAAATCTTTCATCAAAAAGGCCTACCCGTAATAAGCGATCCAGAAATAATGAAACCACATCAGATCAACACAGCAGCACAGAAGCACAGACTAGTACAACAGAATACAATAGACAGATTTCTCACAAACCAGGTAAACCCACACGTAATTCCATATCAAGAAATGCTATTTGGAAAGTCAATTCACTTGAAAAAAAAGAAGAAATCAATTTCAGTGGCAGCTTAAAATTACCTGATGAAATTTTGTCATTAGAGACTCCATTACAGTTTTTCCAGTTTTTTTTCAATGATGAACTCTTAGATAGGATTTGTAATGAAACACATCTATATAGCGTACAGCTTGACCCCAACAAGGCATTTCTATTAGACAAAACTCAATTGAGAGTGGTTCTTAGGGATTTGTATTATAATGTCACTAGTGTGCTTGCCCAACACTCGTAGTTATTGGAATGCTACTCTTGGAAACAAAACTGTCATGGAGACAATGTGTGTAAAAACATTTGAAAGCATCAAGCGCTACCTACATTTCAATAATAATGCTATGGCTGTGAACAATCAAGATAGACTGCACAAAATAAGGCCAGTGCTTGATCATCTCAATGATAGGTTATCCCTTGTTCCTTTGGAAGAGTCACTCTCTATAGATGAACAAATGTGTGCGACTAAATGTAGACACTTTTTGAAACAATATAAGCCTGCCAAGCCCCACAAATGGGGCTATAAACTTTTCATTTTGGCTGGTGTTAGTAGTTTTGCATATAAGATAGAAATTTATAGCGGCCTTGAAGATGATCCTCTACTCAGAGCACAACTAGGAGAACCAGACCTAGGGGCATGTGCTAATATTGTATTGAGAATGGCTAGGTCTATTCCAAATAATTGTCATTATAAGTTGTATTTTGATAATTATTATACAACTCTACCACTTCTTGTAGAATTGGAAAAAAGACAAATACATAGCCTGGGAACAGTCAGATGTAATCGTTTCCCAGGTCTCAAATTTTCAAGTGAAGCTGAGATGAAGAAGAAATCCAGAGGATATGCTGAAGAATGCTCTACTGAAATTGAAAATGAGACAATAACAGCAGTTCAATGGAAAGACAATAAAATTGTTACACTGGCATCATCCTTTGTTGGTGTAAATCCAAAATCAATTGTGTCACGTTATGATAGGAAAGAACGTAAAACGGTGAATGTGGAATGCCCTCAAATAGTGTGTACTTATAATCGACATATGGGGGGAGTTGATTTACTAGATAGTCACATTGGACGATACCGGAACCGAATCAAAAGCAAGAAATGGTACTTTCGATTATTTTTTCACCTTCTAGATTTGACAGTAGTCAATTCTTGGTTGCTACAGAAGAGATGCTTCAAAGACAATAATATTAAAGCAAAAGCAAAATCATTGTCTGAATTTCGCACAGAGCTTGCTGTGTGTCTTTGCAGATATGGTGAGTCTATCACCTCTTCACGAGGCCGGCCAAGGAATGAAATAGAAGAGCAGATTCAGATGAAGAGGAGAAAAGGACCAACTACACCAGCACCGCCAAAAGACGTCCGTTTGGATCAAATAGGTCATTGGCCAGAATTTTGTGAGATTCGACAGCGATGTAAACTCCCGAATTGCAGCACAAAGACATTTTCAAAGTGCACAAAATGTAATGTCTACCTTTGTGTCAATAATAAGAAGAACTGTTTTTCAATTTACCATAATAATTAATGAATAAGAAATAAAATAATGGAAACAGGAAAGACAGAAATACAGTAGGACTTTCATTCTACATTTTTAGTAGGCTATATGGATTATCAAATTTGAATAAATAGCTATAAACTTCAATTTTTATAAACTACGATTTTTTATTATTTTTATTATTATTATCATCATCATCATCATCATAAGCAATATCAAATTCCTCAACTAGACAAACTATGAATATGAGAAACAAGAGTGTAATAGTAACAAAACCATGTAAATAGTGTGCAAGCAGAAGATTACTGAGTATATGGCCCAACACCTCCATATGGGCAATGGGTCTCAGGAGACCCAAACCTTGTTTTGGACCAGTAAGGGTAAGTAAGATGAAAAAAATTTTTTCTCTACTTTTTCCATTATAATTATGCTATATGGGGTATGACATATTTTTTTGAGAACAAAAATTTAAATTGTGCAATAAAGGGTTATTAACTGAGATTGTTCAACTCATTTGTAGAGGGATTGATGACACCACTTCTTCATGCAGAATCTCCTGCTTGCCAAGCCAGGACATGCTTTAGTCTATGTCAATCTCATCTTTGATGACTGCCCTTTCTTCTATCTATTGATCTGACTCAAGTAAAAAAATTATGATCTTCTGTGTGTACATAGAATCAGAAATTATTTTTTAAATAGTGAGTGTAAATATTTCAAATTTTTATCCGTGATTATTGTAGTGAACAAAATTCCCCATTTTTTGTATATATTGAACTTTTGATAGTTTTGTTTCAAAAGTGTTTTTTATAATATGTAAGTGGAAAATCATAAATGGAAAAAACATTCATCATGGACATTCTTGGATTTCATAAGTGAAGGAGCAAGGGTGAGTTTGAAAACTTTATATAAGCATGTAGTTTATGATTTTATGAGTAAAATGATTATACAGTCTCTATAGTAATGATGAATACTTTTATTTATATATAAAATTAATGCAGTATGTAGCTTCCAGCTTATAAGCTTCAGAATATTGGAAATATTTCAATTTAGTATCCAGTTTAAGTTCTTGAAGATTTTTTAATAAAACAAACTATTTTTCATATTGTTTGTTTTCCTTTTCTTGATTGAATCAGTTCTGCGAAAGTCAGGCTACAGAGCAAGCAGAAGTTGAAATAGAATAATATTCTCAAAGAATAACAGGCATGAGAAATAATAGATGTTATAAAAAATCTTCAAAGTACCTTCATAAAACAGTGTAATATTTATAGTACCTAGCTAATATTATTTGTCATCAACTATTAAAATATTTATAAAATGAAAGACAGTTGAAGTAATATTTTATTGAACATTATATTATTGAAGAAAAATACGATATACATCATAATGAATCTTATTTTCAACCAGAAAGATACCATGAGCACCGCATGACATATGGTAGGAAGCTGATGAAAGCTTCAAGTTATACATTAGAGTTTTAGGATAAGATAACTTGAGCTATTTTTCACTCATTATTTTGTTTGATCAGTTTTTTGTTTTGTGCAGGCAAGCGCATATAGAGTAGAAAGTAATGATTGTGAAAAATAGCTGATTCTATGCTGAAATTCTAATACGAAGTTGATATAGTAATGGTATGTATCAGAATTTTACAAAACGAACTTATTCCAGGAAATAGTCAGTTTTGTCAAAAATTAAATTTTCAAATGCCTGGAAAAGCATTATATTTTTATTTTATCTCACTGATTCTTTCTAAAATTCAATGAAATATGTTATATTTTAAAGCTACCAACTTTCATCAGACTATTTTACTTCTGAAGTGTTATAATAGTTTTTTGCTTCTCCTGCAAATTACGTTTTTTACTAATTTTTGCAATTTGTTATTCCAACCAATTTTTGCAATAAGTAAAAAATACCTGGTAGGAAATTTGATGTTTAGAAATATAGGTTATTTTATTGAGGTAGGTAACCCAATAACAATAATGTATAAAAATGGTTCGTTCCTAAAATCAAACTTACAAATATAAATCATAATGTCATCATGATTCATGTGTATATCATTATTATTATATTATTTATAGATTAAATATATCAGAGTAATTCAATTTCAGATATCTTTGGATGTTCTTTTTCTGAATTCAATTTCCACGAATTTGTAAAAGTTTCTATGTGAAATGTTTGTAATTTTCATAATCGGCAATAAAAATACCTCAAAAGACACAAAAAGGCCATGTTATAACTTTTAGGTCATTCTTGACATTTTTGCCAATTTTTACAAAACTTTCATATTCAATGGTAACTGTAGGAAAAGTTAAATGTGAAATTTGTGCGCAAAGTTCCTCTGCTGCACTCAAGAAACCATTCCACCCTCGCCTTTCTTTCGGTGCAGCAGTGTCACTTTGCGCACTAGTTGCACAAATAACTATTCAACAACAACAACCAGCTCAATCGAACATATTCAAAATCAACGTATGGACAGGGTAACCAGCCTAACCATCCAAGTAAGGATCAGAGAAGAATAATAAACTGTACAAGATGTGGATTGGATCATACCGTGAGAAATTGTCCAGCTTATGGTAAAACTTGTTATAAATGCAATAAACTAAACCATTTTGGTAAGTGCTGCAAGGTAGGTTTTCAAAATAATACTGTAAGATTGGTAAATCATGAAGATGATAATGTTAAGAACACACAGATTAACTATAATGGTAATGTGAGGTTAGTAACAAATGAGAATGATAAATTTTTGGGTGTTGTATCAAATCATGGAATCAATCACAATAGATGGCATATTGATTTTTCTGTAAATGATTCTCAATTGAGTGCAAAATTGGACACTGGTGCTGACGTCAATGTCATGCCCTTGTGTGTATTCCAATCGCTAAATTTGCCAGTCAAATTAATTGCATCAACTTCTTCCTTGACTAATTTCAATGGTTCAGCTATACATGTTGTCGGTAAATGTAACCTAGATTGTCACATTCCAAACGTTGGTAAATGTAATATTGAATTTGAAGTTGCAAACTGTAATAACTGTTTGTATTATAAATAAAACTTCATTTTAGCACGATAACATTTATTAATTTCTTCTTGAAACATGACAACATTATTGAGACAACATTCTTCTAGCCGACGCCATTTCTCTAACCTCTCTCTAGTCCATCTCGATAATCCATCTCTGCACTATATCGATAGGTCGATTCTTAATGTATAATCGATACACAACATATTTATGACAATGATAATGATACGTGTATGTGAGGATTATCTCTGTAATAGTATCAGCGATGTTGACATTTGGTGTGAACAAGGGAATTGTGGTGACAATTATTGAGAATTTTGAAGGTGACAATACTAAATGATGATGGGTGGGTTGTTTAGATTGTTTTCTCAACCTCCTATTTGATGATGATACTAATTTCAATTTTTGATGATGTTGAAATTTGTTGAGGATTAATAGATGGGAGAAGGGATGGTGTATGATGTATGGTGTGGAGGAGAGGGATCATCTGATGGTACTGTCTGATTAGCAAATTATTGATTGCTTCATAAACAATACTTGCCAATAATTTCTCAATAACCTTCTATTGTTTTGTTAATAAATTTCCGAGCGGTAAAGGCCAGATTGGAGAAAACTATTGTTGAAAATTGATGTTATTCAATTATTTTCATAAGAGGTTTCCATAAACTAAGATCGATATTTGCCTGCTTGTATCTAAGTTGATCTTGTTTTCATATATGCTTGGAAATGTGAATTCTTATGTGTAATTAATGTGTCATAGCACTTATAATTTACATGGCTTCTTCTGTTGGCTGAACAATCATAATGATCACTTATAATGTGCTGCTACCCGCACAAAACCCTGTTTAATTACTTCACGATTTTTTATTATTTTAATGTTCAATACTTATCTCTCTAGTAATTCTTTTTCAAAATTTAAGTTTTAGAATTTATGTATAATATCTGTGTAAGACTATAATTTCAATTGATTCTTCTTTATTTTCCTTTTATTTGATTTTTATTGCGAGTAAGGGTATGAAGAAGGGCCCCACACAGGATCACCAGCAGCATAAACTTGGTCCCCGACTTTCCCAAATTCGAAAAAAAAAAATAGAATATTTTTGTACCACCAAGAAAAAATTTTTTACCACTCCCCATTTTGAAAAATTGAATTTGAAAAGTCGGGATATGCTTATCCCCGACCTACTCAGATTTGAACGAAAATTATACCATTGTGTTCCCTGATTTTTGTACCATCAAAAAATGTTTTGTACTTTCCCCCATTTTGGGGTACAAGCGATTGAAAAGTCGGGGGCGGGACCCCGACTTGAGCGAAATGCAATGAAACCCATACCAAATTGTAGCTGGATTTTTGTACCTTTATGTACCAAGAGAAATTTTTGTACCCATCCTCATCATAAGTTATTTGAGTTTGAAAGTTTTGTATCAAATCGTGTGATACAGAAGTGATTATATCCATTGTCTATAATCTGTCTATAATCAATTATTGTTATAATAATTTGAACCAATTAGAATGATTCAAAACAGAAAATACTGTTATTTAGGGCACTGGAACTGAAATTCGGGTATCTATATAATTATATAAAAGCGAAATGGCACTCACTCACTCACTCACTCGCAGAACTAAAAATCTACCGGACCAAAAACGTTCAAATTTGGTAGGTATGTTCAGTTGGCCCTTTAGAGGCGCACTAAGAAATCTTTTGGCAATATTTTAACTCTTAGGGTGGTTTTCAAGGGTTTAAAGTTCGTCTTTTAGCATGTATATTCTTCTTATTCCAATCTCTTAATTATAATTGAAAAATGTCCATACCATATGTTAATATAGAACTATAATCTAGAGAGAGTACCTCTTCGAAACAGTTGTTAACTGGTAACTAAAAAAATAATTTTGTCAGGTTGGCATTAAGTTGAGTTGACTTTGTTAGGTTGGCACCAAGTTGAAGACTGAAATGCATTTATCGCGGAAAAATTGATTGGGCACTGCTACTTCAATCAGAGCTATTCCTGAGAATATTATTGCTTCGCTTGCCATATCCGTTAAGCCAGACGTTTAGTCTGGACCCCCGACTGGATCGTCCTAACATATGATAAAAATATGACATCAAATTTCAAATTTAGAAGGTATGTTCAGTTGGCCCTTTAGAGGCGCACTAAGAACGGATTTGGAAAAATTTCCAAAGATATGCCCAAAATCTGCGTTTTTCCATCGTTTACTAGCGTTCTCTCAGCTTTATCGAGAACAAATGAACAGAAAATGTTCAAATTTGGTACAGAGGTTTAGCCAGGGTCTAAAAGTTTTGTGATACAGTGACTTTAGTATTTCATCAAAGATACACCCAAAATCAGCGTTTTTCTCAGCTTTTTTGCGTTTTCTCACCTTTTTCAATAATTGATGGAAATATATTTAAAAAAATTCAGTACACAGGTTCAGCTGGGGTGGAAGAATTTTGTTCGCCAAAGATATGCTGATATAGTTACAGGTGTTTTTAAAGAGCTGTCTGATAGCTGTCAATTTTTTTCAGATTGATAAAGAAATTGTTCAAATTTGTTACACAGGTCTGTCTGATTTTTTCTTCATTTATTATTTTTTTTATAATTCAATCTTTAATTTTTAATAATCTTAATCTAGTTTTAATTTCGTAATCTTAATAATCAATTAATTTTAATTTTGTAATCTTTTAATCTTTTTCTCACAATGTAGAGAATAATGAGAATAATTTATTCACCGATCATCCCACCTTAATAAACTTTTGTATTCTAATCTTCTATTTGTGAGATAAGAAATGTTATTGCTTCTTCATGGATATCATGACGAGACATTATATCCAGTGTCAAACGATAAGACAATAAACTTTGCTGGTTGTTTTTGTATTTTCAGTGAGTTTTGAGTAGTGAGTTAGTGAGTATTGTCGATTGTGAGCTGTGATCTGTGTTAATGCCTGTTGGGTGAGCTGTAAGAATCTAAATTTTGTCTTATTGAACACTGTTGTACACTGTACTATACTATAAAGATCAGTATTGTGTCATAACTGTACTGGACTATACTATAAAGTACAACTATACTGTACTTTGCTATGTTACTGGAATACCATACTCTTGAAACTCGTCATTTAATCATCAAGACATCAAGACGGGGATTGACTGTCAGGAAAGATAAATGTAATTTTTTCCAGAATAATGTTAGTTACTTAGGTCATATAATTGATTCAGAAGGTATTCACATTCCTAAAGAAAGAAGTCAAGCTATAATTGATGCACCGGCACCAACAGATGTGGGTCAGCTTCAGTCCCTGTTGGGTTCAATTAATTTCTATTCAAAGTTCATTCCTGACATGTCAAGTTTGTTAGGCCCCTTGTACAACCTATTGAAAAAGGGTACTAAATTTGAATGGTCATCTTTTCATGATAATTGTTTCAAAAAATTGAAGAAGTACTTGACATCACCTGAAGTATTGTTGCCTTTTGACCCACATAAGGATATTGTTCTAACTTGTGATAGCAGTTCCTATGGCATATCTGCAGTCTTATTACATAAATTAGATAATGGAATAGAGAGAAAAATAGCATTTGCATCTAGAGTTTTGAATGATGCTGAGAAGTCATATGCTCAAATAGACAAGGAAGCTTTAGCAATTGTCTATGGAATTAAATATTTCCATCAGTATCTCTATATGATTATGCAAAGAAAAGAGATTATGCAAATGAAAAGAAATGGACCCAAGGAACAATCCTTGACCAAATAGGGCCAGTGACTTATGAAGTAGAAGCTAATGGTCAAGTTCACGAGAGACATCTAGATCAAATATTAAAGGGTATTCCAGAAAATGTTGTCACTGAAAGTGTTGAAGATAGGGAAGTCCATGTTCCAAGAGATGAAATAGAAGTCCCAAGAGAGGAAATAGAGTATTCTCCCATCAGTGAAACAAGCTCTGGTCAGAGATGTACTAGGGGTGGTAGGGTAGTTGTAAAACCAAAATATTTGGATGATTATGAATAAGTTTTTGATGATAAGGATGATCTAAAATGATAAAGGAATGTAATCAGAATTATTGAAACAAACTGGATTTAATATGAAATTGAATTTATGAATCAACAGAAATTTTTGTGGATGTAATAGATTGTAGTATTTTGAGTAACATGATGTTTTAAAATATTTAGGTTATTATTATGCTTATTTTTCAAGGGGAAGATAGCGTAGTGTATCGATTATTGGTTTGTGTACATCGATTAGGATGTCAATTGATATATCACGCTCTGAGATGTAAAATGGCGTTAAAATGAGAACTTATTAAATAGGCTTGTGTTATTGTGTAACTTGATCTTGAAGTGTGTAATAAATATGAATATGTTGACTAGTTTACTTTTATTGAACTACCACAAATAGTGCTGCAGCTATACTTCAGGTATTATACTGATTATCATACAGATTTCCATTGATAATTATATTCCGTACCATGAATATTTATTCAGTAGCCATTTCAATTTAGTGTAGAGAAAGTAAATTTATAGAGAAAGTGAATACAATTCGGTTTATTATCGGAATTTAAACTAAACTCGGTTTTATTCTTTTTTACATTTGACATCAACCTCAATTTGATTAATACATTTTTTGTTATTACAAATCTTGAAAATGGAGTAAATTGTTATTGGTGGTGAAGAGGTGCGTCATGAAGTTATTTTGATCAGGGGTGATGGTGCATGTTTATTCTCTTCCCTGACCTGATGTTTAGCACTGATGCACAAAGTAACCAAGTTCGATTCCAGATTGTGCAACATATATCAAATAATTGGCGTTGGTTTAAGCCATTCACCATGAAACCATCTGGTGATACATACAGGACAAAGCCGGAATACCTGGCCCACATGTCCAAGGCTGACACATATGGTACTACTTGTAAAGAATGTCTGCCTCTGAGATATTTCCTTTTACATTTGAAGTTTACCATAATAAAGTGCTACTGCAAAGATTTGGATATGCCGATGAAGAAACAAAAAGACTCAGTTTTACTGGAGACTTAATGAATGGTCATTTTGATATTCTCATACCTCTTGATAATCCATCACAACAACCTGATACCTCTCCACCAACCTATTCACGACAACCTAATATCACTCTTGAGATCTCTGAGGTTGAAACACACAAACATATTGATCTTACAAGTTCAGATGAGTCTGTTGCTCTCTCTCTGTAACAAGCTCTTCCATTTCAAGGGGAAAGAAACGCAGAAAGCGGTTCACAAATAACATTTTGAGGAAGAGGAATAGAGTATCTAATGACAAATAATATAGGAAGTCAAATCCAGAAGTGAACAGGAAGGCTGTTAAAATTTTTCAAAGGCTTTGAATGTGCTGAGCTTACCTGCTGTAAATGACAACCACAATGTTGGCAATCCAATGTTAGACCAAATATAGGAAGTCAAATCCAGAAGTGAACAGGAAGGCTGTTGAAAAATATACAAAGTCAAATCCAGAAGTGCATAGGAAGGCTGTTGAGAAGTATAATGAGTCCCACCCAGAAGTGCACAGGAAGGCTGTTTAAAACTATAATGAGTCCCACCCAGAAGTGCACAGGAAGGCTGTTTAAAACTATAATGAGTCCCACCCAGAAGTTAATAGAAAAGCAACAGAGAAATACAGAAAATCTAATCCAGAAGTGAATAGGGAAAGTGCAAAGAATTATAATAAGAGAAACCCTAATGTGAATCAAGCGGCTAAAGTGAGATATAATGAGAGTAGAATCCATAATAGGTTAAAAGTATGGAATAAGAAATCCATGTCTGGTTTTCAATATGATGTTCATTTTGATTATTCAGGAGACAAGGATGTACAATTAGGACAGCGATATCCCTGTATCTGGTGCAATGCCCTTAAGTGAGAACCCTGGAATGTGCTGTGCCAGTGGTAAAATACAGCTCCCAAAACCTGCCTCATACCCAGAACCCTTATATGGTCTGCTTATGAACCAGCATCCACTGTCAGAACACTTTATCTCTTCAATCCGAAAATACAATGGATGTTTCCAAATGACTTCATTTGGTGCTAAACAGATTAAGGAGGGAAACTTTATGCCAACATTTAAGGTTCAGGGGCAGGTCTACCACAGAATTGGGAGCCTTATGCCAGATGAACATCAGCAACATTCATTCCTACAAATATATTTTGTTGGTGATGTTGACAATGAGAAAACAACCGTTGCAGTATCTGTCCAGGGGTTAAGCCAGAACTGGTGCAAGAACTTCAAAAAATGCTACATAAGCACAACAAATATATTTTGGATTTCATTGCTGCTGTGGATAATATTCCTAAAGACCGAAAGGACTTTCAAGTTATAATTAATGCTGATAGGAAGCTTCCTGGAGAGCATCAAGGGCGTTTCAATGCACCAACTAGCAAAGAAGTTGGTCAAGCTTTTGAGAAAAGAGATATTGTTATCCACAGCAGAGGGGGAAAAGTGGTTAAAATAAGTGAGACACACCGTGCATATGATACTCTACAGTATCCTCTCATGTTCTGTAATGGAGAAGATGGCTACTTTATTAACATACCTCAATGTGACCCCAAGACCAAGAATCCTCTCAGAAAGACAGTCTCTGCAGCTAATTTCTACAGTTACAGAATAATGGAGTGTGATGGTGATGAATGTTGTGTGGTTTTGTTTTGTCAACTCTTCAATCAATTTTTGGTTGATATGTATGTTAAGATTGAAATTGGTGCAAGAACTTCAAAAAATGCTACATAAGCACAACGAATATATTTTAGATTTCATTGCTGCTGTGGATAATATTCCTAAAGACCAAAAGGACTTTCAAGTTATAATTGATGCTGATAGGAAGCTTCCTGGAGATAGTTATTTATATTTGACTCCCAAGTATGTATATAAGTCTTATAAAGTGAGAATCGCCTAACATGGAGAAACCCAGTAATAAAGTATCCTACTGTTCCCACAAAAAAAAAATCACCAGTAGGTACCCTTCTACTTCCTTTGATGTTATGACCGCTTTTGGCTAATCATGCCATTATAAAGTGTCAATATGAGCTATAAGGAAATAAACTAAGGTTTACTAAGGTAATGTAGGTTTACTAGGGTAATCAAGGTTTACTTTCTAATACTAATAATAATTCATTTTGACACTTGATTAGCCGAAAATGGTAAAAAATAAAAGTGTACTAGTGATTCAATGTAATAATTATAAAGCTATCAAGTAACTCTGTAGAAGTAAAAGAAAAGTCTTATAATTATATTTAGGATTATTTTTATAGTTTTGTTGATTTCTTGATCCATTCCTGAACAATAATAATTGAAATTCATTCACGGTACCAATATATATTTTTCAAAATCCAATTGAACTTAGCAATTGTTAAATTGGATTCGCAACAACCAGAAGAAGTTGAGAAGTGAAGAATATGTACTCCTTAAGGATTTCATGACACGAAGAGACTGTGAAGTTTCAGAAATTGGCAAGATGACAGTGTTGCCATCATCTTTCACAGGGGGTCCACGGTACATGCATGAGAGAACTCAAGATGCCATGACTTATGTTCGTCATTTTGGGATACCAGATCTTTTTATAACATTCACATGCAATCCAAAATGGTCAGAGATTCATGAACAATTGAGAGAGGGACAGAGAGCTCATGACAGACACAATATTGTAACAAGGGTATTCCACATTAAAGTTAAGCAAATGATGAAGCTACTGACCAAAGCTAGCATTTTTGGATCTCCTAGGTGTTACATGTACTCAGTAGAGTGGCAGAAACGCGGTCTTCCCCACATTCATATACTTATGTGGCTAGAAAATAAGATTAAGCCAGAGTCAATTGACAATGTAATAGTAGCTGAAATACCAAATCCTGACACAGACCCAATTTTGTATGAAATTATTAAGACTACCATGATCCATGGTCCATGTGGTTCACTGAACAGTAAGTCACCATGTATGCTGGGTGGAGGTGGAGCTTGCACAAAAAAATATCCTCAACCACTTTTAAAGGAAACTCAAACTGGAGAGGATGGCTACCCACTATATTGAAGGCGATCTTGCTCAGATGGCGGATTCACTGTAAATATCAATGGAAATATTCTTGACAATCGTTGGGTAGTTCCTTACAGTCCCATTCTATCTCGCACCTTCTGTGCACACATAAATGTTGAGTTCTGCAATTTAGTTAAATCTATCAAATACCGGGTGAGCATAAATTATTGAACACATTTCATAGGTGAATAAAAAAATATCAAATAATAGTAGTGTGCCTATTTTTGTGGCAAACGTTGGTGTACCTGCTATAATTTGTGATGACCTTCATTGAAACACAGTTGGCTCAATGGTGGGGGTGACAGAGCCTCAGTTGAGCAATGGCTACTGTGCAGGAGAAAGCTATGTGCGTTCTGTGGTTTCACAA
This sequence comes from Nilaparvata lugens, assembly GCF_014356525.2. Lineage (NCBI taxonomy): Eukaryota > Metazoa > Arthropoda > Insecta > Hemiptera > Delphacidae > Nilaparvata > Nilaparvata lugens. The sequence continues at coordinate 16,184,017 of NC_052504.1, forward strand.
AAGCAATCACCAGTAGGTACCCTTCTACTTCCTTTGATGTTATGACCGCTTTTGGCTAATCATGCCATTATAAAGTGTCAATATGAGCTATAAGGAAATAAAATAAGGTTTAATAAGGTAATGTAGGTTTACTAGGGTGATCAAGGTTTACTTTCTAATACTAATAATTCATTTTGACACTCTTGATTAGCCAAAAACGGTTAAAAATAAAAGTGTACTAGTGATTCAATGTAATAATTATAAACCTATCAAGTAACTCTGTAGAAGTAAAATAAAAGTCTTATAATGATATGTAGGATCATTTTTATAGTTTTGTTGATTTCTTGATCCATTCTCGAACAATAACAATTAAAATTCATTCACGGTACCAAGATATATTTTTCAAAATCCAATTGAACTTAGCAATTGTTAAATTGGATTCGCAACAACCAGAAGAAGTTGAGAAGTGAAGAATATGTACACCTTAAGGATTCCATGACACGAAGAGACTGTGAAGTTTCAGAAATTGGCAAGATGACAGTGTTGCCATCATCTTTCACAGGGGGTCCACACTACATGCATGAGAGAACTCAAGATGCCATGACTTATGTTCGTCATTTTGGGATACCAGATCTTTTTATAACATTCACATGCAATCCAAAATGGTCAGAGATTCGAGAACAATTGAGAGAGGGACAGAGAGCTCATGAAAGACACGATATTGTAACTAGGGTATTTCACATTAAAGTTAAGCAAATGATGAAAGCTACTGACCAAAACTAGCATTTTTGGATCTCCTGGGTGTTACATGTACTCAGTAGAGTGGCAGAAACGCGGTCTTCCCCACATTCATATACTTATGTGGCTAGAAAATAAGATTAAGCCAGAGTCCATTGACAATGTAATAGTAGCTGAAATACCAAATCCTTACACAGACCCAATTTTGTATGAAATTATTAAGACTACCATGATCCATGGTCCATGTGGTTCACTGAACAGTAAGTCACCATGTATGCTGGGTGAAGCTGGAGCTTGCACAAAAAAATATCCTCAACCACTTTTAAAGGAAACTCAAACTGGAGAGGATGGCTACCCACTATATCAAAGGCGATCTTGCTCAGATGGCGGATTCACTGTAAATATCAATGGAAATATTCTTGACAATCGTTGGGTAGTTCCTTACAGTCCCATTCTATCTCGCACCTTCTGTGCACACATAAATGTTGAGTTCTGCAATTCAGTTAAATCCATCAAATATATCTGTAAATATGTTAACAAAGGATCAGATCAAGCAGTTTTCACAATTGAAGATATGGATGAGGTGACAAAATATGAAGCAGGGCAATATATTAGTAGCTTGATCAGCATTGATTCCAACTATGGAAATCTCTTCTTCCTAGATGCTCCTGGTGGCACTGGCAAAACATTCTTGATAAACCTATTGCTATCCACAATCAGGAGCAAAAAGGAAATTGCTATAGCAGTAGCTTCATCAGGAATCGCAGCAACTTTGCTTGATGGAGGGAAAACAGCCCACTCAGCATTCAAATTACCCCTCAGCTATACAGAGATCTCACTGTGTAACATTTCAAAGCAAAGTGAAATGGCAAAGGTACTTCAAGAAGCCCAACTTATTGTTTGGGATGAGTGTACAATGGCTCATAGAGGGGCCAGAACCGACTGATGGGTGGAGTCACCCTACTTTTAGCAGGTGACTTTAGACAGACCTTGCCAGTTATACCTAGAGGAACCCGTGCTGATGAAATGAAGGCATGTTTGAAGTCTTCCTATTTATGGCCACAAGTGGAGACTCTATCACTGGAAGTGAATATGTGTGTGCATCTGAAAAATGAAATGAAAGCAGAAGAGTTCTCTAAAATATTGTTGAGAATAGGAAATGGAATGCTTTTGGAGGAATAAGGAAAAATCAGGATTCCCAATGGTCTTTGTCAAGTGGTAGAAGATCTTATGAGTTTGACAAGCAAAATATATTCAGATATTGAAAATTCTCACAGGGATTGTGCTTCATGGTTGAGGGAAAGAGCCATACTCACTCCTACCAATGAGTTAGTGAATTCCATAAACAATTTCCTATTAGAAAAGCTCTCCACAGCAGTCATGAAGTATGAATCTGTTGATTCTGTGATTGAAATTGATGCTATGCATTACCCAGTTGAATTCTTGAATACCCTTGATCCACCAGGTTTTCCACTAGACAACCTCACCCTGAAAGTTGGAGCACCAATCATGCTTTTACGTAATTTAAACCCACCAAAGTTGTGTAATGGGACCAGGCTTCAAATCATTTCTCTGAAAAGACATGTGATTGTAGCAAAAATAAATAATGAAGCCAATCAGGGGAAACAGTATACATACCAAGGATTCCCCTCATCCCAACAGAATACAGCTTTCAGTTCAAACGCTTACAATTTCCTGTGAAATTGTGCTATGCAATGACCATCAATAAAGCACAAGGACAGAGTTTGAAAGTAGCTGGAGTGGACTTGAGTACTGACTGTTTTTCTCATGGCCAGTTATATTTCGCTTGCTCACAAGTGACTTCACCTGGAAGTCTGTTCATCCTTCAGCCAGAAGGGAAGACTAGGAATGTGGTTTACAAGGAAGTTCTTGAAAAATGATAGAGTTTGCTGATCACACATTTATATTATGCCGTCCATCTGAACGGCATATCTACAGTGAAGAATTAACATGAAAAATTAAGAGCTACAAAGAGTTGGGTGGCGCCAATGATACCAATGGCGCCATTGAGCAGATAATACAGCATTGAGCTGGGGGACTCTTTGCCTTTGTATGTTGGATAAAAATTTTAAATTGAACACTTGAAATGGTTTGACATTGAAGAACACCCTCAGGTTATTCATAACATGAGAGATCGTTAGAGTAGAGTAGAGTGGAGTAAAATAATTCTCATAATATCCTAACAAAGTTTTCCAACCTGCACTAAATAATTGAATTTAATCAGTGATTGAATCGAGCGAGGAAGTATTTTGACTTTCTGATGGATTGAAGCATGCTCAAATGAAAAATGCAGGCGAACAAAGCGAGCCCGCTGATCTCATTTTTGGACGATCCAGTCGGGGGTCCAGGGGGCGGAGCCCCTGGCTAGACGGATACGGCGAGTGAAGCAAGCCTGACGGCTAGTTAATAATAATTGTCAATAGCAAAGATGGAACTTTTTCTTCCCTTTCCAATTGAAAAATAATTATGTAGCCATTTTATTTCGTGTTATTGAGGTGGAAAGTGTACTATTCATTACAGTGAAAAATGATGAAAAACAATTAATTGAAAATCGTGATTAAAACGTTTACTTGATTACAGAAAGACGTTTTTCACCTGATCTGAGAAAACAAATTTTTGTACCCTTCCTCATCATATAATTAATTATACTACTTTTAAAGGTGAAGATATTTCAGCTAGAAAAGTGAAGCCTAGTTGTAAAATATGTGTTTGAAGAAAAGTGCAACTAAAATCAACATGGATTTCATTTTGAGAATAAGAAGGCAAGAGAAACAGTTACTGGAACAAGTAGAAGACAATTCTATCGAAGTTATTTCCTACTATTTAATGAAGAATTTGTTGAAATTTGCAAAATGTTTTTTATGAATACATTAGATGTGGGTGCAAAATTTATAAGATACACTGAAGAACATGCTTCACCATGCAGCTTCTGATAAACGAGGTCTTTGTACTCCTGCTTATAAGACAGGTCCACATTCATTGAAGGCAGTGAGAATTTTATTGAAAGCCTTCCTGCTGTACCCTCACACTATTGCCGTAGTAGCTCAACTAAGAAATATCTGCCTCAAGAGTTTGAAAGCTTAGCACATGTGTACAGACTGTATGTGGAGCACTGCAAATATATTGGTTTGAAAGCAGTATCAGAATCTGTTTTCAAAAAGGTATTCAGAACTAAGTACAATATTGCATGATTGTACCCTAATTTTAAAATTTTTGTTTATTGTCTGCCAGGAGCTCAATTAAAACAAGTTTTTGCGAATGGATTGCAGTTCGTGAAAGATTTAACTAAATCTGATTATGTTATTGTGATGGCGGGTTCGAATGACTTTGCTGGTTATGAGCCAGGTCATCTCACCATACAGCAGGGATTGGATCAGATTCTAAGTGCGGGGTTGAACACTAATACTGGGTCCAGCAGTCAAACCTGACGGTTTTTAAGTGGGGATAGGTGGTGGTGGGGGTGACTGGGCGGGTGGGGATGGGCGCCATCTTGTTCACCTTGAGTGGAAGTTCATTAGTTCAGTAACAATGGAGCATTGGACCGCTGAACATCGTGCGTTTGTAGTCGAGACGTTTTTTAGAAATAATGATTCTGTGATTCTAACGCAAAGGAGTTTCCGTATACGGTTTAACATTCCCCCTCGTGGTGCGATCCCGTCACGAAACACAATTCTTCTGTGGGTTCGGAACTTTCAGAACACTGCGTTTGGAACCACAAGAAGGAGAGGAGGATCACCTCGAACGGTAAGAACTCCTGCTAACGTTGAGGCTGTTTGACATGCTTTTGAACGGAGCCCTCGTCGCTCTGCCATTTGTCACGCCCAAGCTCTTCGGATCTCCGACCGGTCTGTGAGACGTATTCTTCATGACGACTTGAGCTTCCACCCTTACAAGATTGCTATTGTTCAAGAGTTACAAGCAGGAGATTTTGGTAGAAGGTTGAATTTTGCTGAAACCATGTTAAGAAAGATTGAGGAAGACCCTGGAATCATTGTTTTGACTTCAGACGAAGCTCATTTCCACCTTAATGGATGTGTTAATAAACAAAATTTCCGTTATTGGCCCCAAATAACCCACGGGAACTTCATCAGCGGCCTCTTCACTGTGAAAAAGTAACTGTCTGGGCTGCAGTGTGTAGGTCAACAGTTATAGGGCCTTATTTTTTTGAAGAGGGTGGCCATACAGTGACAGTGAACTCAGAGCGTTATGTTGCCATGATCCGTGACTTTCTCATTCCTGAGTTACGTCGCCACCGCATACCTCTCAGGAGGGTATGGTTTCAGCAGGACGGAGCTACTGCCCATACCTCGCGGGCCTCCATGGCTCAACTCAGAGGATTTTTCCCAGGCAAGCTGATCTCGCTCAGGGGTGACATTGAATGGCCAGCACGTTCTCCCGACTTGTCCCCTTGTGACTTTTATCTGTGGGGGTATCTCAAGGGAAGAGTGTATGTTGACAAGCCAAGAAATTTGGATCAACTGAAGGAGAATATTCGGCGAGAACTTCGTGAGATCCCGCGGCAAACGTTGGAGAGAGTCATGACGAACTTTTCCAAGAGACTCGTACAGTGTACAGAAAATGGTGGTCAACATTTAAATGACGTAATTTTTGCGCCGTAAGCTATTTTTCAATTTTTTTAATACTAAATGTAATTTCCAATTCTCCTCTTTACAATAAAAAAAAAATATATAAATATATCTCAACAGCTTTTTAATTTATCCAATATCAAAAACTGTCAGGTTTGACTGCCGGACCCAGTATCATTATCAGCGCAATACCCTCTAGATATGATAAGCCGCACCATAATGATGAAATTCACTTCACTAATGTGTCGATCTCGAATAGAATATGTCTTACACTGGAACTTCAACGGTGATATTCAACTATTTCAGTAGCGTTATGCAAAGGCATCACTTCACAAGACATGGCCTGCACTATGGAAAGAAAGGAAAGCGTTCACTTGGAAAATCTTTCTGTAATATTGTGGCAAATCATGGACTCTTGAAATATGCTCCTTCCATGCCAATGGAAATTCATAACAGTGTTGACGAGGACGTGATAGTCCGCGACCCTGACTGCGCGACTCCAGCTTCAACCCCATTGGCTGTAGAACATTCCATCATTGATCTTGATGGAACACCTTCCAGTGTTCGACTTGGAGAGTTGAATATCCACCGAGTGAGCGACGATCTCCACACTCCTACGTCCAGAGTTTACTCAAGAACTGTTAATTCTTCCAATCCTGATACTAGTTCAAATAATGAAAATAGTTTTTTAGGTCTCTCTCAGTTCCTATCAATGAACAATTCCATTTAAATGATCTTAATGATCTTGATTCTCCTACTCTCTCCTTATTCTTTTGCAATGTACAGTGTCTAGGTAATAAAGTAAATGAAATAATTGTAATGAATAGTATTAATGATAATAATTATGATATTCTCTGCTTAACTGAGCATTGGTTGAAAGAGAATCATTTGGAACTGGTCAATATAGATGGTTTTGTGATGACCTCTGCCTTTTGCAGAGTTAAATTCAAGAATGGAGGTGTTGTTATTTTCATTTCAGACAAATTTGTTAATGATTTCAAAGTAATTGATGTATCAGCTTATAGTAATGAAATTCACCATGAATTTGTTGCTATTAGGAGTAAGAAATTAAAAATTATCATCATAACACTCTACAGATCACCTAGGGGTGACTTCAACCTTTTCCTTGATGCATTGGATAGACTTATTATATCTTTAACTAAATACACGCAGGATTATCATTTTATTATAGGAGGTGATTATAATGTAAACATACTGTCTATTGATCCTAAAAAATCCGAGTTGGTAAATTTTCTCAAATCTCATAATCTGTATCTGACCAACTTTGAGACAACAAGAATGAATTCTTGCTTGGACAATGTTGCAACTGACCTGCGCCCAGGTTTGTTCAAGGTGGCTGTTGAGCCGGTGGTCTTGGGCGATCACGATGCCATATCTTTCAGAGTGAGATCCAATACGAATATAAGTGGGAATACTAATTCAAAAGATGGAAAATCTTATAGTTCCAGACCAATAACTGCTATAGGAACCAATCAATTATTGTCTCAACTATGTACCATCCACTGGCCGAGCATTCTAATACACGAAAGGGCTGAGAATAATTTTCAATTATTTTTTAATGAATTCCATAAGCTATTTGAAATTTTCTGCCCTATAAAAACTAAAAAGCCTTCCTCTGATAGAGTTAAAAAGTGGAATCAACTCTCACCTGCTTTGAATGGTTTAAGGAATACAGTACTGATTGCTTATGATAAATACAAAAATAGTAGGTCAGAAAATGAAAAACGCACTTATATCAATTTAAAGAAACTATATAAATTAGAACTTAAATCATTCAAGCTCAACTCAAATGTCCGGCGTATTGAATCAGCGAATAATAAGTGCTCAGCTGCATGGAAAATTATTTGAAAATGCTCTAATCCACCTCCTGATGTTAGTACATCTATCTCTCCTGATACATTCAATCAATACTTTCTCAAATCAGTAGAACAAATTCACAGGAGTATTGACTCAACGGATGTTCTAGCAGAGGATTTACTATCTCTCTCTCCAGGAACTGATTGTAGATTTGAAATGAAAGAGGTCTCGGTTGTGCAGGTTCTAGGTATTGTCACAAAAATGAAATCCTCAAATAGTAAAGATATATATGACTTGACCAGCTCACTGGTAAAAGAAGTAATTCAACCAATCGTTGCACCATTAACAGCTTGTTTTAATTCTTGCATAAATGAAGCAGTTTTTCCAAAAATTCTGAAACATTCTAGAACTATTCCTATATACAAAAAAGGTTGCAAGAAACAACCTGAGAACTTCAGACCCATATCTGTTCCACCAATATTCGGTAAAATTTATGAATATATCATTTCCATTCAACTCTATGAATACTTTGAGAGCAACGGCCTGCTTACCACTGCACAGTTCGGTTTCAGAGCGGGTAGATCAACCATAGATGCAGTTGGCTCGATTGTAGACGACATATTAGACTGCTTCAATTCAAAGAACTATGCAGGTTTAGTCCTGTATGACCTGAGTCGAGCGTTCGATGTTGTCCAACATGAAATTTTATTGAAAAAATTGTATTATTTAGGTGTGCAAGGGAAAGCTCTTAAACTGTTGCAATCGTACCTGAGTGATCGTAGGCAGACTGTAAATGTTAATAACGAATTCTCCAAGTGTTGCATTGTACGTCATGGTGTACCACAAGGATCAATACTAGGACCCTTGCTATTTCTGATAATGATGAATGATATTGATTATTGTACCAAATCTAAATAGTTTGTTATGCTGACGACACATCTATGTTTTCTGTAGATACTGATATCCTGGCTCTAAGAAAAAATGTCCAACTGTCAGGATCAAATGAGCATATGGTTCAGGGCAAATAATCTACTTCTCAATAGCAATAAAACGCAACAAATAATTCTAGGGTTGAGGCGAATGATAAAGATAATTTAAAATGTGTGAAGATTTTGGGATATATCTAGATCAAGGATTGACATGGATCACATTTGATCACGTTTGTTCTAAGCTGAGCCGAGTGTTATATCTTTTACGCAGATTGAAAGAATATGTACCTCAACATTACCTCAAAATGACCTATTTTGCCTTCTTTCTAGGTACAAAAAATCTTGCTCCTTCAGAAGAAGGCTTTGAGAATGTTGGTAATGCAGACTACTTAGAACCTTGTAGGCCAATTTTTGTTGAACAGAAAATATGACAATTATAGCTTATTTGTATTTTTACTAGCTATGGAAGTGAAAATGAATTTTGACTCTTTCCTACATAGGAGAATTTTCACCAGCATAATACAAGGTACAGACAGTGTATTGAAGTACCATATGCCAGGCTGAGGAGAACTCAGATCAGTTCAAGAGTAATTTCTATAAAAATATTCAATAAGCTTCCGTTTTTGTAAGAGAAGTATCTGTTGCTCAGTTTAAACGTCAAATGAGAACACTTTTGACAGAAAATCCGCTTTACTCATTGACTGAATTCCTCAACATGAGCAATGTAACTATTAGTAGCTACTTCTGATCAATTTGAATTTAGAGTAAATCTTAAATAAGTGTGAACTATTATATAAACTTTCATGACTTGTATATTTTGATTGCCTATTATGTGATTATTTGAATGTCTGTTAGATTTATTATCATTGTAAGATTATCATTGTATGCATATAAGATATGACGTTTTCCGATTGTATAGTTTTTATACTTAAAGGAATAAAAAATCTATTCTATTCTATTGGAATTCATCACCTAAAAAAGTAAGTGCTCGGTATGTGTAAGTTATAAATCTTTGCCTACTCTTAAGCACTTCCAGCAAGATGCACTAAAAGAAAAAAAAACAAAGTCACAGAGAGAAGACATTGGAAAATATCAAGAAGATCAAGAGAAAAGCAAGCATTATAAGATTTCAT